>NC_133547.1:37780033-38083063 GCF_048773025.1 Camelus bactrianus | reverse complement strand
TGCAAAAAAAATACAGCAAGTACCTTATAAGTACAGAAAGGTTAGAATTAGCGTGCATCCAAAGTTTGAGGTATGTTCATTTTGTAGACCACAAACACAGGAAACATGGGCTGGTTTGCTACCATGTCTTACTCGATGTTATCTGGCATTCTGTACAGCCCAGAGGTTAATCTGCACTCCTTGTGTTTAATACAACTGTGTGGTAGGGAGACTTTCTCTTCCCCCAAATTTGTGAACCTGAGTGAGGTAGTGTTGAGTCAGACAGTGTTTGGATATTCACCACAGTATTTTTCTTCACATCATATATGCATACACACACATACATCCATGGGCATGGTGGTGCAGGCTTTCAAAAGTTATTTGAAGTCAGTTCAGGCTTTTTTAAAGACAATAATATGAACTACCTCCCCTCATTTGCCCCAAAGCATGTTCACGGTATCAAATGGTCCCCTAAATCGAGTCAAGCAATCCGTCAGATTTATTAAGATGTGGTAAAATTGTGATGCCCTTTAGCCAATGACTACATTGTCTTGAGGAAATAGGGTGGCTACTCCAGGAAGAAGTTTGGTAAAAATATTGATATTTGCTGTGTTCGCCTGTTTGAGCAGCTCTAGTTATAGTATGAAGGGTTTAGTATGAGGCTCTCCAGGTAACCATTGTAGGGCTCAGAGACCATGGATTACTGTCTGCTTGTTCCTGCTTTTTTACAAATATCCTATCACAATGTGAGATATGATTATATTTGGACATTCTTTGTGTATAATGTTCACTGAAAGAAAATTTTTCTGTACAGTAAACATTGCTACTTCACTATTTCCATTTATATCCAGGCTTGGCTGTTCTAGGAAGTTTCCTGTCCAAGGACCCATTAGTAATTTATCAAAAGAGCAAATGTCATTATCTAGGAAGCCAAGGGAACTACTTTGCATTTGATTTCTGGTTCTGATAGCATTACTATTGATTTAGTATTCTCCAAGCATGACATGGGCTAGACACAACAGATCATTGTATTTTTGAACTGTCAATCACAAATGATCCAAGGCTTTCCCAAATATTTGAGCATGTGAGTCAAAGGTCCATCTCACAGCCTGAAAATTATTCAACTTTAATTGAAATTCCCTAGTCCCAAAAGATTTAGTAGAGTTGCTTTATTCACTGTTAAAAAAAAAAAAGGCATTTTTAAATGAAGAAATCTCAATAGTTATTTCCAAATATGCTTGAAAGAAATTAAAAGTAAAGTAATAAAAAGTTGGAAGAAAAACAATGCAATATAATTAGCTCTTTTTCAAAAAAAATCAAAACCTAAAGTGACTTTAAAGATATTTTTGAACCTCTCATCTTTCCAAGGAAGAAAGTAAAAACACAGAGGGTGGGTGAAATGAAGACACTTCATTTTCTAATAAATTTTAAATAAGTGAGAAATTGAAGAATTGTTTCCAGTATATGGTAGTACATTTATTTTTTTAAACATCATTTAATTGGTCAAACACACATCAGTTTCAGTTATTGAAAGAAAGTATTGTGTTTATACAGTTTTCTCACTTTTTTTCAGTAACTGTATAATGAAAAACAAACGGAACTCATGAAAACCAACGTAGCTGGGTATTAATGAAAAGCATTAAATGCATGTAATTTTTTGCAATTAATCAAGAAGGTGTACACTAATATACACATTTTTTGGCAAAAGTAATATTGCAAAATATCTAACAACTGCTGCTGCCCAAGCAGAATGGACACCTTCCCCACTGAGCTCAGATACTGGCTGTAAACAGTCAGAGGTGCCCACCACCACACCCATGGGCAGCCTCTCAGTCCTGGATCCGGCCTTCTGCGGTGTCTTGGAGCACAAAGGTCAAGTGAACAGGTTTTGGAGTTGCACAACCTAACTTCAACACCTGACTCAGCCATTCACCGCTAGTGCAAAGTGATTTGACTTTACTCAATTCCCTACATCTGTAAAAACGAGGATATCTCATTCCACTTAAAAGGGGCAAAAACCCGTACAAACATTTGTTGGCAGAGTTGCCTAATTATGCTGCAAGGGCTTTATTATCCTCACTGGCAAAATTTAAAAAATTATAAAACCTGCTTCATAGTGTGTCAGGAAGACATTAAACTGTGTTTCTGTTGTATCATTACATCCTACACACTTTAGAATGCTGCTGTCTAATAGAACTTTCTGCATGGATGGGGATGTTTGATTTCTGTGCTGTCCAGCATGGTAGCCACTAGACACATGAGAGCACTTGAAATGTGACTAGTGCAGTTGAGGACCTGAATGTTTAATTTTATGTAATCTGAATTAATTCAAATTTAAATCTAGTTTGTGATCATGTTATTGGACAGCACAGTTCTAGAAAGCTTAATATTACATGGGCTGGACTCAGTTTCCCTGATGGCTCCTCTCTTGCTGAGCTCCTCCTCAGCTGTGCCAAGTCTACTGATGAACCCATCAAAAGCATCCTTCACTTAGGTTACAGTGTTCTTGATTTCTAGCTGTTACTTTGACTCTTTCTTAGTTTCCATCCCTCTGCTTACATTAACCTATCTGCATCTGTAACCTATGATTGCCTTAACAAATTATATCAGACTTTGTGGCTAAAATCAACCCAAACGTATTGTCATACAGTTCTGTCCATTAGAAGTCCAACACAGGTCCCAGCAGGCTAAAATCAAGGTCCAGGAAGAGCTGCCTTGCCTTCCAGAGGCTCTAGGGAATTATCCATTTCCTTGCCTTTTCCAACTTCTAGGAGCTGTCTGCATTCCTTGGCTCCTGGCCTCCTCCCTCTGTCTTTAAAGTCAGCAATGGTGGTTAAGTCCTTCTCACATTTCATCACTCTGATTTCCTCCTCTGTGTTCCTCTTCCACTTTTAAGAACGCCTATATTTATACTGGGCCCATCTGGATAACCCAGGCAACTCTATCTCAAGGCCTTTAACTTAATGACATCTTCAAAGTTCTTTCTGCCACTGGAGATAATATATTCATACCTTCTGGGGATGGGGATGTGGACACCTGGGCTGGAAGGTGGGCATAATTCTGACCGCTCTACCACCTGTACTTGCACGTTGTACACTTTCACCATTAGGGTACTTAACATATCAATCCTATTTATTTTAAATTCCTTCTTTGATAACTCCAACACCTTTGCTGTATCTGAGTCTGTTTCTGATGAATGCTTTGTCTCTTCAGACTGTTTGTTCTTGCTTTTTGGCATGCCTGTGTGAGGATTTATGTTAATCTGGCTAACAGTTGCCCTATGCTTAATGTTATCTACAGGGGCGTGTGTGCACGCACGTGCACGCGCATGTAGGGGTGTGTGTGTGTGTGTGTGTGTAAAAGATATATAGATGTCCTTATTTTGGCCTTCCATCCTAACTTTGAGAGTCTGGATCTTGCAGATTTCACTTATAATCCACAGTTATTGTACAGGGCCCTCAAGGTGTGCTCACAAGGTGTAGAGGAGAGGGAGTAATCTGTAATCTTCCATTTACACTGCAGTGTTTTATCAGGCCCTTCCCACTTGGGCCGTCGTCTTCCCCAAGTTACTCCAGTGATGTAGCTTATTTTCTCTCCTTTCCCCTATATTCTTCCCTAGTTGCAGTGTTTCCAATATATTTCCTTGAAGATATGACCTCTGTGGACAATCTCGGGTGTGACTGGAAGGCTGGAGGGATCTGGAATGGGAGGAATGTCCTTTCCCTAGCTCAGCCATCGATAAAACCCTGAAATAGGCTTTTCCCTGGAGAGTAAGCCTTCGTTATGGAGAATGCTCTGGGCTTATTTCACAATAATCACTCTCTGTCTGAGCAATGATGAAATGTTCACCATGAGAACCTGGTAGGATTTCTGGAGTAAAGCCCACGAGTGTGCAGGGGACTCTCTGAGGTTGAGGTTCCTCAGAATTTCTCACGCTCATGCTAGTCCACACTCAGCATCCAGTAATTCATCAAAATTATCATTTAAGCGTCCCTGTCAGCTTATAATTGTGGCTTCTGCTGCAGGTATGCAGATCTTCTATGTTTCTCTCTGAATGAGCCTGTCTCTCTAGATTTAGGGGTGGTGATTTGCCTTGTAATGTCATTTCTTATGGGTCCCAGAAAACTCACTGATTTTCAGTTTGACCAGGTTTTTCTCATAAGGACAGGAGTAACGACTTCCAAATTCTTTACCTGTCAGAGCTAAGACCAGTCCTAGAGCAATGCCCTCTGAACTCACATAAACTGAGTTTGAGTTCTACTATTGTCACTCAGCAGCTATGTAACTCTGGGAAAATTGCCTAACCATTTTAAACCCCAGGAATAATTATAAGACACTAACATTAAATAAGGCATTGCCTTACATCGGATCTAGCACATGGAGTGCTCAATAAAAGTTAACTACTGTCATGTCCCAAGTGCAACTTTCACTTGTGCTCACTCACTGTCCTCTTCTGGAGGCCTTGCCCCGCTTTTCTGCAAGTCCCACACATGAGGCTTGATATTGCGTGAGCAGTTCCAGTGCTGACAAATTTAGAAGCTATGGCTTCACCACCAGCCCCCTCATTTCAATCATTAACCTTTATCCAGTGGAAGACAGTAATTCCTATCAATGTTTTGCCCATAGGACCAATTGATCTTGGGCTCTCCTGGCAATTAGAGTATGTTGTTAAGAGATTCAGATATTGCCTCTGCCATTTTTCAGTATCACCTTAGACAGGTAACTTAACCTTTCTGTGTACCAGTTTTCTTATCTGTACGATAGGTGGAAATAGTGCCTACCTCATGGAACAACTATGAGCACCAAAAGAGGTAACACGTACAGCATTTAGAACAGTGCTTAGAAAAGAGTAAGAATTCAATAAGCATTAAATATGATTTTCACTGACCATATACATCTGAAAAAAAAAAGTGAAAAAGCAGGGGAGGGTATAGCTCAGTGGTAGAGTGCATGCTTAGCATGCATGAGGTCATGGGTTCAATCCCCAGTACCTCCAGTTAAATTTTAATAATAATAATAATAATAATAAATAAGTAAAAAGGCTTTCTTGACCATCTCTTAACATCTCTAGGCCATTATTTCATTGTTATCAAATTTATAAGTTATTCCTTCTCGATTACAAACTTTTATCCCACATAAAGGTAAAAATCAATTACCAAATGGCCTCTCTCCAGAGTACAGAGTGACAAAACAACACGGGCAAAATTAGCACAGGTGGTTCTTTGCCTTCTGATCTAATGCACTTCTTGCTGCAAAACAAAAAAATCCTGTACTGCTTTGGAATAGATGCCAGTGAAGACAGGAACATGAGATGGAAAGGTGCTTTTCATTACATGGCTTCCAGTGAGAAGAATGTAATAAAAAGAGAGCAAAAGAGTGGGGGAAAATGTCAAAAATTAGATACTCATAGCCATTAACCATCCTAAACAGGCAACAGACAATTGAGTAATTAATCCATAATCAAAATCTACAAATGAGGTTTCTATTCCACATGTACTACCTAATCACTGCATTTGAAAGCTGTCTGGGGAGGAATTCGTGCTTCTAGGTGTAGGGAATAGTAAAAGACCGTGATTGTCAAGGAACTCACTGAAAGAACTTGACTACCATGCTGAATATTTTCCAAAGTGCCATGAGCACATTTCTTTTCCAATAGGGGATGTAATTTATCAATTGTTAAGACTGATTTTCTCAGTACAGTCCTTTTAGGATGGGCTTTGAAATCATGCACATTGCATTTCTTTTTTAAAACCATCATCAAGGATGCTTGCTTAAGGTCCTAAAATTTTGAATACCATCGAGTGATCCAAAGGCTAGTCCCACCAGTGGGCTCCTGAGTTTAATAGACTCCAAATAAAAGAACAATCATTTTAGAAATATTTAAGCTCAATGAAATTATTTTCTGAGACCTATAAAGTACAATAAACAGAGAAGAGCAAATACTTAAAAGTAATTAACTAAATCTCTGACTGCCTAGTAATATTTCTTATCTTTTATCTCCAGGGTTTTGTTGATTTATATAAACCTGAAATTGTAAGTTGTTACTCTCACACAGGTCTATATGCTTTAATGTTTCCATAATCTCATATTGATGGATTTTAGGCAAAAGCATCAGTTATACCAGAGACAATCTTGAAACAAAGGTAAAACAGTGTTAATGGTCTTTCAAAGAAAATGCAATTAAAATGATAAAAAGTTAACTAAAATTATATTATTATCCATAAAACAGCGAAAAACACACATTCTGATGAGATTTGTGCATAAACTTCATTCTAAATAAAATGAAGTCCGATATTTGAGCTTCCAATTTTAATTTGCTCCTCTGTAGTCTGAGCTATACGCATTGCCATTATCAGATAATGTCTTTGCAGCTGAATGCTATTAGTACTCTCCATTTTGACTAGACTATTATATTATAAAACATGAGATTGGGCAATTTTACATCTACTCCTTTTATTGATTCTGACTAGTAAGTAGGCAATCAATGGTGATTACAAGATGCAAAGCATTCCAGAGTAGAAAGAAAATTAAATTTAGCTCATCGCTTCTGTTAACTATACAAATATAATATCTTTAAGATGAGCAGCAGGCAGACTTTAATATAAATAAATATACCATTTAAGATCCCAAATCAGCAACAAAATTTATGAGACCACTTCAAAATGATGATGCATTTAAAAGGAGATTATATTTTCAAAGGAACTGCTCTCTTTAAACTGTTAGCAATATAGGCACATGGTGACACTAATTAGTGGGTGAGAGAACACAAGAAAATTCAGTAAAAGGAAAGGGAGAAACCAGAGAAGGTATGGAATCCAGAACTTCTGGTTTCCATGGAAGTAGAGAAAGGTATGCAGAGAAAACCCGGTTTAAGCATAGCCATTCGAATGTTTCTTTAAGCATGGAGTACAATGAACATTTTGTTGATGTTTTTCCACCTATAAAGAACTCCATTCTGCAGTAAGTGTCCTTTATATGTTGTTTTTTTTTGGATCTGTACTTGCCATCACTTGAAAAGATATTATTACAGTAAAAAGTATCTGACCTTGAAATGTTTTAGTAGCTAGGAAACGAAGAAGGTTACATATGGTGGCCCTTTATTCTAGTCACCTTGACTCAACGGCAGTAAAGACCAGATGCGACGAACCCTGGAATTGGTCTGTTGAATGTTCACACAATACCAGGCTGCTAGCCAGAGTTTCTGAAATAAGAGGCCTTTTCTATTCTTTCCTTCCACAGGAAAACCATCCAAAGTACAAATTACCCACAAATAAATGGGAAACACCTGGTAAGTCTCTAGACTGATTTTGAGGCTTCCCAATGGAAAGGTCAATCTATGGACTAAGTGCGTTTCTTCTATGACAGCCACATATTAATTTCATTTCATGCTCTTTGCCAGCAGTATGCCTGCCACAGCTTAGCAGTGTCCAAGATAGTGGAAAAGAAACAAACGTCACTGAGGGCCAACTAACAGATACTGGGAGCTTGTCCTCCGTCAGTCTGCACACCAACTTGGCCGGAACTAAACAGGCACCACCCAGGGGTGAAGCTGTTTACTCGTCTGTCCCTCTGTGTAAGGCTCTATAATTTAACGAGAGGTGAAGTTCTCAGAATTGTAATTAATTTGGTACTGGATGGTAACTTAATGAACTAATATCACAAGGAGCTAATGATTGAACCGTGTGAGATAATTAGCTCTAAGATATAATGAATAGTCCTAGAAAAAAGTACGGATTCTGATAGAAATACATACAGAAATGTACTCACCCTAAATCATTTATCTGAATTAACAATCATTTACCGGTGGTAAACGGCAATCCGGAGTTGAAGTCAGGCTGCTTAACTCCAAAGCCTCTTCACTTGACCTTTGCACTCCAAGACACACTGGAAGGCCAGATCCAGGACTGAGAGGCTGCCAGTGGGCACAGTGCTGGGCACCTCTGGCTGTTTGCACCAGCACCTGAACTTACTAACTACAATGAACTTTTGTGGTCATCATCTTGGCCACCATGGTCATTGTATTCATCTTTTATCATACAGGTAGTTTATGTGCATTATCTGTTTTAAAAATCTGGAAGTGGACATAGAGAATGAGCTATGGTTACCAAAGGGGAAGGGGCAGGGGAGGGATAAATTGGGAATTTGGGATCACCAGATGCACATTACTATCTATAAAATAGATACACAACAGGGACCTACTGTACAGCACAGGGAACTGTATTCAATTTCTTGTAATAACATGTACTGGAAAAGAATCTGAAAAAAAATATGTGTATGTATATGTATAACTGAATCACTTTGCTATACACCTGAAACTAATAACACTGTAAATCAACTACACTTCCATATAAAACAATTTTTTTTTAAATCTGGAAGATTAGGGATATTTATCTTTGTTCTACAGGTGAAGAAACTGAGGTTCTAAGAGTCAATACTTTGTCTTACATTTAATAATTACCAGAAGCTGGTTTCAAACCCATCTTTATCTGACCCCAAAGTCCAAGCTCATGCCCACTCTACCACAATACCTCCTTCATCCACTGGAAATCAAAATAAGGATAACACATTAAAAGTATCCATTACAGGAAGCACTCACTCCATGTGGTACAAGGAAAGCTAACTCACTCATCCTTGAAACTGATTAGTAATTGTACCATGGGGCTGTGATCTCTACCAAGGCCAACCAGTGAGTCAGATGCAACTACTCTACATTTCAAGGCTCTGAGCGTTAAAGTAATATGTTCAGTTTTTGGCAAGCCTAGAAAGAATAACTCACTTTTCTGATACTGTTTAAAAACCACACTCCTATATAATGCCTGATTTGAAGATCACAAAAATCCATCAGAAATCTTATTATTATTATGCCATTTTAAATATAAGGAAATCTACATATGGTCAAAAATAAAAAGGAGAAGAAGGTGGGAAACAGAATTTTAGAGCATTTGCTTCGGTAATGTATACAGAGTCAGTAATTCAAATTCTACTCTAGTAACTCCATCTTTCCAGAACCCTAAAAATGTCCAGCTCCCAGCTACACTGTACCCTGTCTTCAGCCTACTTATCTCCTGGAGCCCTCTCTGTTCCTCCACGTGGGACAGATCTTGCAAGGACTGCAGACTTTCCTGGAGTCTGTCTGATGTAGACAGTCCAACGGTGGGTTGACTGGGACCTGAAGTAAAGGACACCGTACTTACCTTTTCCTCCCACAATAATACTGGCACCTTATATGACTGTTAGGCCTAGGAATATTCAGAAATAAGAATGTCTTGTGATATTTCTTAGGGATTCAAGCTGTCATAACTATTTTACAAGTGCTTGTAAAACTAGTACAATACACAGCAAAAATCCAGCAAAAATAACCCAGCAATAAATATCCAGCAAAAAATAATAATAAAAAGAAACTACACATTTTAGGATTAGTAGCAGTATTACCACACTTCATACTCAGTTTCCTCAATTTGTATTCCATATTTTACCTTCTTGAAGAATTATAGGACCAGTCTTCACTATCTTTACAAATAAACCAAATTCCCAGAGACCACAGAACAGTGTTTCTTTAGGGAAAAAAAAAAGAATCACTTTTCAGGGTTATTAACATATTCCCATGGGTCTACAGAGCACAGCAACTCTGAGGGAAAATGCATCTCCTTCCTCTAGAAGAGAAACCACCACATTTTTTTCCAGCCCCCTCCCAGAGGATCCGCATCATTTCCAATAGAATTCATAGTAAATGCGGAAATACACGACACTATGACTTATGTAAAGGAATCACTTGGGACTCCAAAAAGAATGTTTTGAAGCCAGAAAAATTCTTAAAAAGTTTCTGCGAACTGTCATGGTGTAACAAACTTCTGGGAAGTGGGAAGGGAGGTAAGATATTCAGGGATGAGCTTCACCACTCCCCACAGAGCAGAAAGCGCACTAGTACCTCCACCTCTAAGCATTTTTCCAACTGCTGCTTCTTTCAGAGCAGAATCTTTCTCAGAAGTCCTCATTTAAAGAAAAATGAAAACAACTCTGTAAAGTACTAGCACATCATAAACTCTTGCAGTGCAAATAAGTCGCTCAAGACACACAGGATTAAGAGCCTGAGAGGGCAGCAGAGGAACCCTCTCCTTCCAGCCTTGGTATTGCTTGCTGTCTTTTATTTTCAAAGAAAGCATACTTAATGAGAAAACGATATCAAGTGCACACGGAGGTGGCTGAAAAGGCCAGTGCTGGATCAGCTGAGCGCATGCACGGATCGAGCACAGAACTGGCTGTCCTTTACTCCATCAGTAGTGAGGCCACAGATCCAAAGTGGGGCAGCTGTCGAAAGGCCCCTTCTTCGTTTGTAACATTTCCGCTCTCCGAACTTGCTGCTAGCTCAAAGCCTTGTCTCTGCATGAGCAGTTCTGATCTGCCCAGTACCTTGCCGGGCTGGCTGGGCAGCCCTTTCATCTAGCTTCGAAGCCAGTCTGAGGCTTTGTCTCATTGCATCCTTGGGCTTTTTTTTTTTTTTTTTTTTACCAGTTTGGGAGTCATTGCTCCACTGACAGCAGTTACTTGGATGTCATGAGCAATGATCAGCCCAACAGAGACACACTGGGGAAGCAACGCTTCCATGCCTGATGGGCTGATCATGGCACACGACCACATTCATTACCCTCTGGTCTGGCCGCTATGTTCACACACCCGTGACACCAAAGGAGACTCCTCCCTGGCTGACAGTGATGTTTTTGGTTGATCCAGGCCTTAGAGCCTCATCCAAATTAGAAAACTATTAACATCGAAAGATAAAACCACCCAGAGCCACGCTTAACTTCCCTGAGCCTCAGTTTCCTTATGTGTAAAACTAGAATAGACAGAACACTATCTGCCTCATGAGTTTATTGTGAGATTATTGTAAATTACTTAGTCCAGTGACTGGTGTGTAGTAGTCACTTAGTCAATGACACTAATTATTATTGTTGTTTCTCAGCTTCTAGAAAGATGTGATGACTCCAAGTGCCTGTGATAAACTAATATGGGAATTAATAGCCATTGCAGGTGTGAGTGTCTGGCTTTCTGTAAACACACAAGGAGTTCACCGTAACCAAGGTAGAAATTTTCGCTGGAGTGTTAGGTCAAAAGCAACTAAATAAGTGGATTTTATTGTCCACAAAGTAACGATGAAGTCTGACCTCACAGATGTAAAATTTTCTGGCATGTAAAAAGCAAGCACTGATCAGTGTTTCAATACTAAAAAAAGATCAAGAAAGTGAGAGAGAAGAGAAAGAGATTAATGCCTAAGCTCAGATGAGTTATCAGTGAAAGGGACAATGCTGTTTTTGTCTTGGAGGTGTCATTTCAATTTTGCCTTTAGAAAAGAATCCTGGACTCAAGTTTCATCTAGCAAAAAAACTGCAATGTTCTAAAGTTGATGCAAGAATAGTTTATGTGGATTGTCTGATACTTGTGTAATACTTGAATAAGAACAAAGGACCCATAGATGACCTACTGTCAAGAAGGCGTACAAATAGGTATTCTTTAAGAAACTACTAAAGTAAATGTCTTCATTAGTCTTGAATTCTGGCTCCAGGTAATTCAAGAAGAACCAGTTAACATCACTGAAAGATGACCTGGGAGGATTCATGTAAGGGTATCATTTCATGATGATGTTCTGTTGAAACTCCAGTGAAAAAGTCTCTTTGAAAGAGATTTAAGAAGGAAGCAAGTGTGCCAGATATAAATAAATTATAATGGAGAGTTTCTGACGCTGAAAAAATAGAAGTCCGTGTGTGTGTGTGTGTGTGTGTGTGTGTGTGAGAGTGTGCGTGTGAGAGAGAGAAAATGCTTGTCTGCAACTTGAGCCAGAAGTAACTTTAGTCAAAAATTCAAAAATATAGACATATCTTGGTCTATCTGGATGCCTGCTGGAACAGTTCCAACACAATTGATTTGCTCAAGAGACTGGGAAGCTAGCTAGGCAAGAGTGAATCCTAAGGAAGGAATAATAAGGCACATAAACATAATTTAAGGTTAGTGCCACAGAACTGGAGAGCAGGGCATTCCTGAATAAAGCCAAGCACTTACTGCTTAAGGCATCCTCCAGCTCATGACTGAGTCCTGGGGAGAGGAGCTCTCAGCACAAACTGAAAGAGAGGATTAAAACCTCTGCACTATCCTAGACACCTGGGCCAGTCTGGTCCGGATACTCATGTAACAGTTAATAGTGGCCAACATTTACTGAGTCCTCCCTCTGGACCAGGTACAACCCTATGAGGTAAGTACTGTTGTTGGCCACACTTTACAGATGAAGAAACCCAGGCAAAGGGAGATTAAGTACTTGCCCATGGTCACACCCCAACCTGACAGAAGGGCTGAAACTCAGGCTCCGTGGAGGAACTATACCCTCACTCGGAACCACTACAGTTCAGGGAGCAGAATCTTCAAGTGGAGAACTGGGTGTTCCCTACTACCCAAAATATACCAAGGCAGCTTTGAGGATTAAGGATTTCTGGAGACCACAGCAAGCCACTGGTGCTTCCTGGTTAGCAGTCCCCTTGACTCCGTGTTTGCGTGGAGGCGCTAAGAGCGGGGGCAGCTGTGATCAGGTCCCCACAGCGTCATCACTTCGGGAAGTTACAACATGCAAGGAGGAAGCCCGCTGACAGCCTCTGGCATCTGGGAAGACTGTGAGGGAGTATCCTTGGAATCAGGAAATCTTTACAGACTGATGAAGGACACACAGTAACAAATGGGCAGACAGTCAGAGAAATATTGTTCGCTGCCCTGTATTTCACCCCTATGCGGACGTGGCCAGGAGAAACCGCTTTAGGTGATAAGGGAAGTCAAGGTGCCAGAACCGCGGCTGGGTAGGAAACTGCCATTTGTGCGCCTGCTGCGTGCTGCGCGCGGCGCGCTGCACTCCCCACCTGTACCAGACTGCCCCGGAGGCGTGCGAATCTACGTGTTTTATTCCTGAGAAACAAAACTTTTGTCACATTAATGACAAAATTCTCTTACACAATGAAAGAGGGAAAAAGGAACATGAGCACAGCATTTGTGTCAGACGCAACGTTTTACTTCCTGACTGTGTTAATGATTGTATTTGAACAGCAGGGGGGAAAGAAAAGACCTAAAACAGTGCATCACATTTAGCGTTTAACATCTGGGATCAATTCAGTCAAATTAAGACTCACAGAGTTCACCAGGACATCATGGAGGTTCTTTTGTGGTTGTTCTACAATATAGCCATCATATATTACATCTGTATATACTACATAATTGACACTGGATTAAAAAGTGGCTTTAAAACAAAACAAAACCAGACTCCTGTTCAAATTCTGCCTCCTCTCATAAGCTGCATAACTTTGAACAAGATACTTAATCTCTCTGAATCTCATTTCATTTGTCTATAAAATGCAGATGACATTTGCCTGTCTCAAAGCATAAATGTGAGGTTTACATCAGACAGTACTTGGCAGGTGCTTAGGACAGTACTGGTCCCACAAAGCAAAGGTCTGCATGTTATTTCTTTAGTCTATGGTTGTCCCTGGTGGGTATTTGAGTAATTACAATGTTAATTATTTGGAAGGAGTTCTATTAAAAAAAACCAAAAACCTCTGGATTATTCAAATTTCTTTATCAGTAAAGCAACTGAGGATAAAAAAACAAAATCCCAATTTTGTCTTGATACACATGAGAACTTCTTGGGATAGAGATTTTGTCTGCCTGATACCAATGTCACATTTTCCATATATAGAAAAATATAACCAACATGTATTGACTACTTACGTCATGCCAGGCTCTCTGCTAATTTGCTTTCAGCATCTAAATTAATTCCCACAAAGGAGAAAGATAAGGGTTACATAACTTACATATCTTGCTCAGAGGCTCACAGCTAGTGAAGTGATTTAGCTGGGATTCAAACTCAGATCTGTTTAATTCCAAAACCATGTGTGAAGCCTTAATCCATTGTTGTCTTCACTCTCCAAAAAGCTTGTAGAAGCATTTACATATATTTTTACACAGAAACTTTCACTGAAGACAGGCAAGTTTTCTTTGTTTGTTTTTTTAATTTTTCATTCCTTTTTCCTTTAAAGTCTTGTGAACAGGTGCCTCTCACCTGCCTTTGACCTATCAGATGGGTGTAAATATCTCATGATATCCTATGGCTGTGATATCTGCTGATCCCAGAACGGACACTGGGTGCCCCTTTCCGAAGTCAAGCTCTTACCCAGAATCTTTGACCAGTAAAGGGAAATGGCTAAGTTTTCCAATTTCATCCCATTGATATCTTATGTTCTGGTTAAATGGTAAATTAGTGTTTTCCTTGGGACAATCTTCTTTTATTAGAGATACCCTCTGGGTCTACGGACTGAGTGGCAGTAGCAGCAGAAGCAGTAATCAACATTTATTAAACATTTACTCTATGCTAGGTACTATACTAATTGATAAATATGCATTGTGCATTTACTGTCCACTGTAACCTTATGAAGAAAGTGACAATCACACAACAGGCGAGAAACTAAGCCTCGGAGTCTCAGAGCTAACAATTTGCAGAGTTGGGTCTCCAACTGGATTCTTCCCGACATAAACATCTATATTTTTAAGCGCATTAGGTTCGGCCTCAGTTATAAAATGTGAACCAGGATGTTATTTAATTTCTCATTATTCCTGCATAATTAAATGAACATACTGCAATCCTGCAGCTTCTGTTAAATACCATGCAATACCTCAGAAGAAAAAGCAGACAGTAATCCAGCAGGGAGCACTTAAAACTGCAGCATTCTAGGCAGGGAAATGGAATCAAATCCCATTTAGCAAAGTCTTCTGGGACCAACAAATGTCTGACCACAGAAACTACCCGAACACTGCTTCTCAGGGGACTGTGCTCCACCACCCTCTTGATGACGTACATGTAGGGTGTAGAGAGGGTGAGACAGTCTGACAGCCGGGGAACTGAGACTTATTACTTTGGAGATGACGTCCTCAATCACCAGAATTAGACAGCAGTGACCAATGAATGCATGTGGGTGTCCAGAGAAGCAACAATTTTCTTGAAAGTATGTTTCTTAAATCTTAAATCTCCGTGCCAACGGAGTCCTTTTAAGGACTGATGGCAGTCCTTTTAAGGGACAGCAACCCCCAGAAAGTAAGCCTCAGTTTAGGGGTTTATATCCTCAAACTCAGACTGATCAGATCATCAGGTTAGGTTAGGTGCTGTGTCTGACTGTAACACCTTAGCAACTGCATACACATGAGCTTTTCCTTGCATGATGCCAATACATCTTCAGGGATCCATGCATCCTCTCTTGTGTGTCATCCCTTGTGATCCTAGGCACCTTTCCATAAAACAGGTGGCCAACATTAGAGTAAATTATTTAGCCTATAGGAATGGGAAGAAGTTAACTCGCTTATTAGGGATCAAATCCATAACTTTGTTCTCTAACAAAAGCATCTCAATACAACTGAGCGAAATTGTTCAAAATTCTCATGTAAATAATACCTGTATTCTATAAACTCTCACTGTTATTTTCAACAGTTCTATCCCCATTCTTTCATAAGATGACTCCTTTCTCCTTTCCAAGGGCTTATGCCTTAATCTGACACAATCCCAAACTGATTCTTCCAGGATTTTATCCCTACCTCACTCTGTTTCTATCTTACCTAACAAGCCAGCAAAAATATTCTCTGATCTTAAAAAATTAAAAACAAAGCCTTTTTTTTTAGTCCAATTACCCCCAGAGATACCAATTTCTCAGTCCATTCACATCTTTCAAGAACAAAGTTTATTATTTCGTGTTATGAAACCAGCTTCAATTATTGAAAAATCAGCAAATATAGTTAAGCCAAAGGATGAAATTATCACCCTCATGCAACTACATAGATATAACCTGTGTATTATTTTAGGATACAGCCTTCTACCTTTTATTGTACGTATATGAATGCTTTTAAACAAAAAATAGTCATTCTGATTTACACTATATCTTACTTAAAAACACGTAACTAATGTTTTTCCATGCCATTAAACATTCTTATATTCTTGAACCAGTAAAGGACACGATTGCCCTCCTCCCAATCCCCTCGCTCTCTAGTCTCTTGTCCACATAAACAGGTCCTCATCTATGACTTTCACTTGTTAAATTCAGCATCCTTTTCTCACTTACCTCCTTTTTTGACCAATTTGCAATACCATGCAGGATATGACACTACGATCATACTTTCTTCCAGAAACTCTTTACAACCTCAGTTTACATGACCTTCATACACACACACACACACACACACACCCACCCACCACCACCACCATTTCCAACCAACCGACAGCCTACTGATGAACCACCTGCATCACAAGCTGCTTCCCTAGCAGCTTCTCTCCTCCTCTCCACCATACCAAAGGTAAGCATTTTTCCCATTTAATAAGGGCAGAAACCGAAACTCAGAATTATTGACTTGTCCAAAGTCACAAAGCCTCCGCATTTAAGCTATGTTTTCAAAATGCATATTCTTTGGCTCCCCTCCAGACCTACCCTACTGATCAGAATCTGTAGCAATAAGACCCAGGAGTCTGCCTTTTAACATCACATGCAGGTTTATTCCAAGATACATTAATGTCACAGAAGCACTGGCTCAAGAGTCCCTTTCTCTTAAAATGAAACTCAAGCCCACCTCACACCTTTGATTTCTTTCTGAGCTCCAGGATGAAACTTCTAGCTTTCTACTAGACACATAACTCGGTGCCTCCAGATGAATTCTGATGGTCCTCTTATCCAACCCACCACTTCTGCTCCTATTTCAAAAAGCACCACGGGTCTTCCCATTCCCCAGGCTCAGGCCCTGGATGGAATCTGCCTACCCCTTCACCCCCACCCTCTAAATTAAATGACTGAGTTCTGCTGGCTTTTATCACTGCAACATTCTTCACAACTACATCTTCTCCATTTCCGCAGGCATTGTTTCAATCATCTGGCAATATCTGGCGAACTTAATATGTGCTTGGTAGTGTACGGTTGTGGGGGATTCTAGAGGTATTGCTGTGACTAACAGCAAAGGTTTAACAAATGTTCACGACGTTTCCATTGTATTCCAGGCCCTATGCTAAGGACTTTACCTATGCTAAGCCATTTCATTCCCACACCAATGTTAGAAATTAGGCTTTGTTATCATCCCCATTATACAGCTGAGAGCTGGGTGAATTCATCCAGAGTCACGCAAGTTCTAAACGGCAGATCCAGGAGACAGAAGCAGGTTTTTATATGTCTCTCAATCCTACTTTTAACCAGTAGCTTATAGAGTCTTCACCTGCCACAGCTTTCATTCTGGAGGGGTTAGGAGGCAGGTACAGAGAAAAAGACCCCTGAAATGAAGAGAAGGAAGTATCTAGCATGTTGGAAGTACGAGCCGTCATGCAAGGCCCCAGGAGGGCTACCATCCAGACTCGGTGGGTGACCTGATGAACAGGTCCAAGTGCACATGGGTTCAGGCATGTGCCAGGGGCCAGCCATGGGCGCTCCACTATGCTCAGTGGAGATACAAGCTTTGCACCTGGCCTTCCACCTCCAGTCCTCACTCACCTTATGCTCTGACCAAATGAATGGCTCTCTGTAGGCAGCACTGCCCTTTCTTTGCTTCAAATGTTCCCTCTACCTGAAAATGTTCCCTCCCTTTCTTTGCATTTTGGTAGGTGAAGACAGTAGGCATGCCTCAATGCCTGGCTCAGATGTCACCTTTGCCCCCTAGCCACCTGGATCTTTCCACTGTGGTCTACCTCCGCCAGAATCGTCCACCATTGAACCTGTGTCTGTGTTAGGGCATGCATTAGTTTTGCCTTAGAGGTGTTTGTCCACTTGTTTGATTTTAAACATTTTCTCTTGCCTATAGGGCTGCCCCAGGGTAATCGTTTATGTATCACAACCCTGCACAGCCTTACCACAAAAGCTAATACATATTGATCTCTTCACATTAGGTTGAACTGAATGAAATTGCCTTTTTCATAGGTCAAAAATGGTGAATATTGGCAATTCATGTGTTTCAACCTAAACACGGGCCAAGTACCCAGCTAAGCAATTTACACGTGATACCTCAATTAATCTTCACAATAGCCCTTTGAAGCAGGTGCTGAAATCATCTCCATTTTATAGACATAGTAACCAAGGTTTGGAGAAGTTAAGTGATTTGCTCAAGGTTACACTGATAATAAGTGGAAGAGTTTAAGTTAAAAACTGATTGGAAGGAAACAGATCAAAATGGTAACATAAATTGCCTCAGTGGTGGGATCAAGGGAAACAGATGTCATTTTAACTCATTTTCTGCATTTTTCTCTTTTCCATAACAGGAAGATAGCACCTGATTGTGAATAAGAATGCTATTTTTAAAACTAACAAATGCATAGTTACAATAATAAACAATATTTATTAAGCACACACCTTGTGCCAAGGATTGTTCTAATCCTTTAAATCTTTCAATGTTCACAACAATTTTATGAGATACAGTCTGACAAATGAGGAATCAGGCTAAGGAGGTGAGGATTTCCCAAGGTTGCACTGCTAAGTGGTGGAGTGAGGGCTTGGGCAAGCAATCTGACTGCAAAGACCATTCTCTCCACCTTTAAGCCATGCATAGGCACAGAAGCTGACACCATAGACAAAGGATATATTTTAAATGGCAAGAAACACAAACATGTGTTAATCTAAATCAAAGTTTAAAATGCATGCAAAAATTTGAATGAATTTGGTACCTTAATTCCCCCTTGCATAAAATCACAGGCTGGCTCTTTAAAAAATGTTCCACCTTTAAAGGCAGAATTGCTTATTTACTAGTTTCTCCAAAAAAATATAATGATTAGAAAAAGCACAAAGGCACAGAGTCTTTGTGATGGTTGAGAATCCTGAGTACAAAAGTTACTTCTGATTCTGCCACAGGAATTCTTCAGCTAGACCTAATTAGGTCCAAAATGTCACTGAGGAACTAGTCATAGCTAATTTAATAACTGGCCTGGGAGGATAAAGCAGGCGAGGGGAGGAAGCAGGGAAGACAGGGAAGGCTGAGTAGGTACCAAGAGGAGAATCTGTTTTGGGAAAAGCAGTTTCCAAGCAGGGCTTTGGGAGCTGCCTTCCAAGCGTGCATCCCTTGGTCTGCATGCTCTCTGAGATGGGGAACACAGATGGAGAAGGCATGGCGGGGGCTTTAGTGCTGACGGTTAGCCGAGTCTTAATAATATGTCCTTTAACATGATTTCTTGTGGCAGTCTCTTTAGACAGGCTGTTGTGCTTTTCATAGGTTCCAGATGTTAGAGCCATGATGCAAAAAATTGAAACAAGTGTAATGGGCTTGATTGTGCAAAATCAGATCGATTCAAATTAGTTTATGAGCCTACTAGACATTAACAGTCAATGAGTTTACAAGAGATCAAAACTGAGAGCAGCACTAACTATGGTATTTCATGACAGAATAAGGAGTTTAACAGCTAAAATGAAAATATTTCATTTCACTTTTATCTAACAGTAATTTTCAAATCATCCCAGAATATGTTTGGCTGTGAAGCTTGGCACTTACCACTGCATCTTTTAAAAGCAGAATTCCAAGGTAAGAGAGAGCATTGCCTTGGAGCATTCCCAGTAGGCATTGCCTCTCAATGGTCACCTCCGTCACTCACGTAACTTGCATAGAGTAAGTAAATACACGTAAGAGGTTGAGCATATAATGGGCCTATAGTAGGTGCTCAATATGTGATGTTTTCTTTCCCCTTTCCTTTACACCACCGAAGCAAGAAGCCCTTTCTGGCTTACTGTAGGAACAAGTGGACACAGATAAGCGTATATTAGGTTAAATGGAGTCATACACAGCTGGAGTTTTCTTCTGTGAATTCTTGAGAAAGTAGGCAGTGTCCAGAAGTTCCAATGAATAATGTACTAGTCAAAGCTCAGTAATATCAAGATTCTTTTACAAAAACAAGGTGTACCTATGGACTTTTCATACGTTCAGTGACAAATTAACAAGGAGAAAAATGGCTTGACATTACTGTTCATACAACAAAATCAAATAAGCACAGGTTTTGGAGACAAAAGGATCTGGTTTTGAATCCAAGTTTCAAAATTTACCAGCTACGTGATCGTAAGGAAGCCCGTTGTCTCTCAGGGAGTCATTGTGAAACGGACAGTCCTTGCCTTGCAGTGCTGTTACGAGAATTCAAGATAAGATGTTGAAAGCACTAGTGCAGTCCTCTGGCAAACAGCGCTCATCAAGTATACAATGTTATAATGGGTATTCAAGTGACTCGTTACTATTAAGCTTGTAACTGATAAAACAGTAATACCAATCTGAAGATTGGTGACAAAATCACATGGGTTAGACTACTGCAGTAGAGAGCAAATGGGAGTATTTGCTCTGAAGGTCTGACCAAACCCTCAGCCTCCTGGTTCTCATACAACGCTTTCCTCCAAGAAAGCGATAACGTCTCATGCTGATTTTCTCCTCAGAGATTTATGAGTATTAAATATATTTTAATATATCTATAAAGAGATTTAAGCTCTTTTCGGAAATAAAGCTGAGGGAGCCATTGATCAGAATTTGACGTAGGTATAATTTCACGGCTGGGCTGCATTTTTTCCAAATACATTTCTCCCCATAAACTGGTGGGAAATTCAGTATTTCATTTTCTGAATATTGCCCAAATGAATTGTGGAAGTCCAGCAGAAGTGCCTGATTGTAGTTTCATTAGACTCCTTTTCCTTTAGGCCATACAGGTGCGATGAAAGAAGAAAGAAAATTAATTAAATTTATGGGCATGTTTATACCCTCCAGGTGTCATAAAATGTACTGGCGCAGACATTTTTCAAGTAATTAAGCAGACATCTCTGTGCTTCCTAATGAGTTGCTGCCCTTCCCTGCCTAATCTGGTGAGCGACCTCATCACCTGCCTTCTGTCAGCTGACGGGCTTACTCCCTGGATGAGCTCAGCCTTCCATCCTCATGCTGCAATGTGCTAACGGGACTGCATGGATACAAACATGTGATCCTCCTGTCTGCAGAAATCTTCCCAAGGGCCAAGTAGTACTTGCACTGGGCGTGGCAGTTTAAGAATATTAAAGTGACCTTGTTTGTCTCTTACATGTATTATTGAAGATGCTGGTTTAGATTATTAAAGTGACATTACAACTGAGACATGCTCAAATATTCAAATATTGATGCACATTTACATATACATGCTCAAATATAGATTATATTTTATAGTACATATATATTACATTTAATATAAATGAAAAGAGAACAACTAATTCGGTCTGGGGCTTAAATAAGACAAAATTTGAACTACCTCTTAAGGATGTATTAACAAAATTTTGAGAGAGAAAGTAGAGCTGAGACAGAATTCCAGCAGAGGTAAAGGCCACACATACGATGCTTCAATTCAGCCAGCACGGCTGCAGACACCAAAGACCCTTAAAGAGCACCGGGTTTAGTTGAGAAAGCAAACAAACATACATGAACTAATTAGGGTTCTAAATAATAGACAATACATATAGTTGACTGTGTTACATAGTAAGAGTTGAACAAGTGGATGTTCAGAGGAGACACACAAGGACTATGGTATACGTGAGGATGGGGAAGGAAGTCACCTCAAAGAAAGAAGAAAGGGAGGCTAAGCTGAGCTAAGTCGGAGGGTGGATAGAGAAATGGGAGAGGGGATTCCAGAAGAAGAAGTGTTATGAACTCAGCATTTACAGGAACAACGATGGCACGGCTCTCCCCAGAGCCGAGGTGGCACTGGAAGCAGCAGTCAGCAAGATCAGGGAGGACAGAGGGCCCAGCTTACAATGGAAGGCTTAAAAGCCAGGAAGAGAGGTCGAATTCGAAACTTCTGTGTGGACTTCTTGGCAGTGACATATAATCAATTCTTAAAAAAAAAAAATCACTTGAAGAAATCTTAAAGATCAACTAATCTAAACCTATCCTCCCTGCACAACCTTTTCACACAAGAAGAAATATACAGAAAATTGTATTTTATTAAGATTCATCTGGCAATGACACAAGGATAGCCCGAGTCCCAGGCGCTCCAGTGGACACTTCATCTTCCCCCAAACCTCTCTGCCTCCCGGGCTCCCCCTCTCGACACAGCGGTGCCTTCATCCATGGCTGGACCTGGGGTTCCCTCTCCCTCACCCACCCTCATCTGCTCAGTAACCCCATCCTGGCAGTTTTATCTCTTTATTCTCTCTTAAAGCCATTCCTTTCCTCTGTCCCCAGGACTACTGCCTTAGCTCAGGTCTTTGTCATTTCTGACTTGGGTACCACGGGAGTTATCTGTTCTCCTTGCCTTCAGTTTTGTTCTACTCTACATCATCCTCCAAATGACCTCCAGTGACACAAGATTAGGGTGCCTAGGCCATATTTCATATATACCTATATCCATATAGCAGAGATACATGCATATATAATAAAATTACATATATTTAAGACGTACAGACCAGTGATTTGATATACATGTACACAGTGATGTGACTACTAAGGTCAAGCTAATTAACACACCATCTCACAGAGTCGCCAATTTTTGTGATGAGGACACCTGAAATCTACTCTCTTAGAGCGTTTCTAGTGTTCAAGTGTAGTCATCAAACCATCTTTCTAAAATGCATTATTTTATTACAGTCTTCAGCATAACACCCCAAACCCCTCCACCTGATCTCACCCCCAAATTCTTCCACATCCTCTCCCCAGTTTCCCCTCCCCTCTCCCTCTCTGGGCACATTACATCTTGTTGCAGCTTTTGCTCAGTGTTTCCCCCTTCTGTAATGCTCTCCTCCTCCTCCTTCAACACTCTGCTCTGGTATCATCTTCTTTAGGAAGCATTTAAATCACATCTCTTTCAGTTGCAATTGACTAAAATCATAACCCATCCAATTTAAACAAAACCTGAACCAACTTAAACAAAAGAGCGATGTATTGACAAAGAGGACCGCTGTGGAGCTCAGGCACAGCCTAGTCCAATGACACACCTGCTGTCAGGCCTCCCTGGACTTTGCTCTCCTACCCCTTCCCCTAATAGAACGGCTTCATTTCTTCCTCCTACATCTGTAGGCTCTCTCCTTATGGGGGCAACATGGCTGCAGGCAACTGCCTCTAGACAAAAGAGAGAATTCTTAAGAAAATTCCAGAAAAACGCTTTCATTGTCCCAATGTAAGTGATCTGTCTATTCCTGGACCTATTATTGTGAAAAGCAGAATGGAGTGTACTAGCTGGCTCAGCCAAGGTCATCTGTCAGAGGCTGTTACTAGGACAAGGTGTGGAGTGAATGAGTGCTGAACAGAGAGCAACAGCAGCCAGTGCAAGAAGACTCGTCTTACCTGTCCATGCTGCGTCACCCCCATAGACGCTCCTTCCACACCTTTCACATACTGCTAAGTCACCATCATATCATAATGTGCTTCCTTTTCTGCCTCCCTCAAGAATACACTCAGAGGCAGACCCACCAGGACGACAGTGCTTGGCATACAGTAGTCTCTTGAAAAACATTCACTGGACCAAAGATGTCTAAATTTGTGACTGACCACAAGAGAATGGGTTAGCTGCCACACAGTGATAATCAAAGCAACAGGGAAAGGTTTCTAACAGGGTCAGGCCAGAGCAGAGGAGCAAGGACCCAGGGTCAATGCCATGAGGGTGTCTGCAGTTAGACAGAGTGAGGAAAAAGGGAATGCAACAAAGAAAAAAAAAAAGCAAGCATAAGATTTTAAATAGTAACAGAAAGGTTGAACTCTCAGAAATCAAGAAAAGAACTTAATGATCACAAAATGTAAAGTCTGAGCTTTATGTGTTTGGGTCCTGGATGACTAGGAATGCTATTTCCCCTAAATGATTACATTCACTGGCTACAAAAGGAATCTCACAAATCCAAGCCGTGGTATGTGAGCCAGGGAATGGGGCAGGCGTGGTGTGAAGTTCCCGGGAGAGCCCGCTGACGCTGTGGGCATCGCTGAGAGCAGGCACATCTGTCAGACGAACTGGAGGGAAAGCCCCTACAGAAGACACCCACCTGAGAGACTAAAGCTCCTTCCAGAAGCAACTCCACCCCAGGGAAGGGCGAGTAGAGCAGATAAACCTAATCCAGGAAGAAAGCCTTCATCCCTGGAAGAGGGACGTGAGTCTGAGCGCAACACAGGGCAGGACACTTGCATATGTCTCCCAGCCAGCTCTCTGGGGATAGGAGTGACAGATGGAAAATGAAAGAGTTCCCTCCCGTGTTGCTTTGGGACACATTTGACAAAGGTGAACACTGAAGTGAGCATGGAAGCACCCTCCCCACTTCCGCATGAGTCAGAGGATAACCTTAACACTCTGAGGTCTCCAGAGGACACACAGCGCTTCAGCACCTTGAGGATGTCAGCACCAGCTCTGTCCCCAGGTTGTGGTGAAGAGGCAGGGAGGCAGGGCGGGGGCCTGCAGAAACCATTCTTCTGTGGACGCAAGGCAAGGGCAGCAGAGTTTCCTCGCATCAGAGTCACCATAGCTGTTGACATGCACGTCACCTCAACTTCCAAAGGCAAAATGTTCTGAACCACTTTGCCTATTTAAATAAAATTAAAACAGCCAACCCTAGATACTAAGCATATGTACAGTTTCTCCATGGAAGAGTCCACTTGTCTCCTTGGTTTCTGGAGCAGAAATTGATCAAAAGGAAAGCAGAATAAAAAGATTCTTAAAAACAAAGAAGTGCACAGCAAGATCTCTTGCTAAGCGTAATGAAAAACCTGGCTTTGTGCCATCCCCTTCACAGTTACAATGTTCTTCCTGTGGGAAGAATCTACAATCTGAAAGTCATTTTTTTTTTCAGTGTGTATACCTACGGCATAAAGTAACTGATTCCATAGAAGGTTGTTTCTTTTTTTTTTCCCCCACAGACATGGGAGGAAAATGGGAAAGTGTTTGAGGCAAAATGAAATCTGTAGGTGTCATAGTTACTGCTCGGAAAAGTGTCTCCTCAGAGTGGGGGCCGCAGCTCTGCTATTACGGAGGATAATAAAGCCGTGTCAGACAGGGGAGAGGATTTCTTTCATAAAACCTACACTGACACTTGTGACTGGCCTGGATACTGGAGAAATTAGGAACCAAGTAATTGGATGTGTTCATCTCCAAAACACGCTTCATACCACTTTTGAAAAAATGTCAGTGAAAAATCTTTTTCTTCCTTTTCTAAAATCACCAGGCAGAAAACTCTCAAGACCAAATTTCAAAGTGGCCTCCATGTTCATCCTCTTAAAACGCTGCCTATCAGCTTCTGCCCACCCAGTTACACCAGAAAGGGCAGGGTTGGGGATAGATACCAAGGCCTATGCTAAAGCAGGACTCATCTGAAACTAGCTCTTAATCCAGGCTGGCACATGGTCTAGAATCTCCCTGAGTAGAGGAGTTACTTCTGAATTTACTAATACACTCTCCCCAACACAGCCTTACACAGTAACCAGGGCATACCAAGCACTGAAAAGATTATCTATTAAGATTTCTTTTAATGCTTAAAATCTAAAACTGACATACTTGAGTCTCTAGGAATAAACTGTGAGGTGGTTATGAGGTGCAGCTTTGAGAAGAGAGGCTGAAAGCCCCATATATTCAGGTAAGCAGGCATCTGTGTAACACTGGATGAAGGGCACTTTAGAAGAGAGACACTGGCAGATTTTAAGACATGCAAAGGTGAACTATATGAGCCCTTCCTAGAAAGAACTCCCAGTCTAACTAGGAAGATAGACTTGATTAAAAATCACCTTAATAAATGGTTCGAATGGCCAGAAAACATAAAATGCTCGACTTTGTTACCTACCAGGGAAAAGAAAATCGAAACCACGGCGCAATACCACTGTACACTCCAGAATAGCAAAAGAGAAAGAGATGTGAGATACAGAATATCGGTGAGGATGCGGTGTACGCAGAACTTCCATGCACTGCAGGGTGGTGTTGGTGGAGGTGGGGGATGAGGGAGGACAGTCGGCCACGTCAGAAAAATGCTCGTCAGTGTCTAGGGAAGCCTGAAGGGAGAATAAGTTATAACCCAGCAATTACACTCCTAGGTATATACCTAAGAGAAACACATGGATGTTCACCAAGAAATACGTATTAGAAAGTTCCAACAGCCCTGGAAATTACCCAAATCTTCATCCACTGTAAACGAACAAACCGTCATACAGTCACACAATGAACAAGGAGAACGAACAATCTACAACTACACACAATGCGGCAGATAGATGTAAAAGACATGCTAAACCAAACAAGTCAGATGATAAACGCGCACACTGTATGATTCCATTTCCATGAAGTCCCAAAAGAAGCCACACTAGCGTATGCTATAAGAAGTCAGGACAGAAGTCATCTTTTGGGGGTCAGGGCAATTAGTAAAGTGTAAATGGCAGTTGAAAGGAGCATGAGAGATATTGTCAGAGAATAGGTTCTTGCCTTGAACAGCAAAGAATTCAAGAGGGAGGCACGGTAAAGTTAAAGCAAGTTTATCTAGAGATACACACTCCATAGACAGAGTGGGGTCTGTCTCACTCAGAAAGGAAATCAGCTTAGGAGATACATACTCCATAGGCCATCTCAAAAGGTGAGAGGGAGAGAGGCCCAGAGGTGCGGGTGTTTAGTTTAAAACAGAAGTAGATACACACTCTATAGACAGAGCGTGGGCCAGAGAGAGAGCGACAAAGAGGTGTGGCATTAGTCTTTATGAACTCAGTCATTTCATATGCTAATAAGTACGAGGATTATTCCAACTATTTGGGGGAAGGGGCAGGGATTTCAAGGAATCATCCCCTCGCCCACTTTCTGACCTTTTATGGTCAGCCTTAGAATTGTCATGGTGCCTGTGGGAGAGCCATGAGGCTCAAGGTCTACTGGAAGTCAAATCTTCCTTCATCTTGGCTCTAACCAGCTAGTGCCGTCCTCAGTGGCTCTGTCATTCCTTCAGTGGTTGTGCCCTGCCCCTTTCCCTCCTGTCTCAGTATTTCTGGGTGTGGTGAAATGTTCTGTTTCTTTACCTGGTGCTAGTTGTACAGGTGCCTTCCAGTTTCTTAAAATTCATTGTTTTGCATGTGTACCTATGATGTGTGCACACTGACGTATGTATTTGACTAATAAAACAATTTAGCGAGAAGCTTGCTTTATTTACTGAAAGGAAATTATAAAGAAAGTATTCAGAGTTTGTGGTCCGGGGGCATTTTAATTTCACACTTTGAGGCTCTGTATCCTGGTCAAGAGGTCAGGGCAGGGCGGGGTGGGGGGCGAGAAGCTATGCCATAGGAAAAACAGTTCTTGAAGGTCACAGCCCAGAAAGACATGTCCACTAAAAGACAGAGATGTAATCAGAAGATTATGAAATGCTCTCTATTCCTGACACCTTACCACCATACCAGCAGGGCTCCAGTATAACAGTGGGTCATAGTTCAAGTGGATATATAGAAACTGCTGTGTTCACAATTTTTCTGTAAATCTAAAACTATTCTAAAACAAAAAGTTTATTTTTAATAAATGAAAAAGAAATCATTGTGATAGACAAAAAGGAAAAAAAGAGAGAGAGAGAGGGAATGAAAGAGAGACATGGCTAAGTTCCCGAATAAACAAAACATCTCCACGGTCAGACATGAAAAACACTCTGAAGGAAATGGGGCTAAACTGAAAGTCTGCTGGGCTTCAAGTCTGAAAACCAGAAAACGTAGCTGGGAAGTTAGTTCTCCTGTGGAATCTAGAACCAAAAGTGCCCACACAAAATGAGAAATTATAGTCAAGCATGGCTTCCTCCAGCTTGAAAGCGGACTCAAGAACAAAAGCTGGTGCTATAAGCACATAATGGAGCAGAAGACCTAAGAAGTCAGGACGAAACCAGGACAGCATGGAAGCCAGGACCTTGGCCACACTGCTGTGGGTCCAGGGACTCCACCTGCTGTGTCTCCAGTGTCGCACGCAGATGGGAACCCTAGAGTCTAGTTCTGCACGGGAAGAGTAGGGAAACGTAGTGGAGCATCCCCAAACCAGCAGTCAGCATGAGTGTGCGTGGAGGTTACGGGAGAACGGGTGAGAGGCAAGAAAACAGGTTAATGATAAGGCCATTGTTTCCAGTATCTACTGCTATGTAACAAAGCATGTACTCTAAAACTCTGGCTTAAACAGTTACTATTTTATTGTATCTCATAATTTTGCAAGTCAGAAATGTGAGCAGACCTCAGCTGGGTGATTCTTCTGCTCTATCTGGTATCAGTTATGGCCATTTGATGGTATTCAGATGGTGGCTAAAGTGATCTCCAGGGTTAGAGACAGCTTAGCTCACGTGCCTGGTTAATCAGCTGGGCCCCTCTCCTTCTCCACTGTAGTCTCAGGGCCTTTCCATGCAGTTATTTATGTGGTAGTTAGAATGAATATATGTATGTACATGCATGACTGGGACATTGTGCTGTACACCAGAAATTGACACACTGTAACTGATGGTACTTCAATATAAATAAATAGCTAGCTAGCTAGCTAGCTAGATAGATAGTCATTGGACTTCTTCCATGGTGGCCTAGGGCTGTGAAGGGACTGTTTCAAGAGATAGGAAGAACCCAGAAATTGGCTCAGTATCGCCACCTAGTGTCTTAGTCAAAAGAGTTACAGACCCCACTAAATTAGAATTATAGATTCACCACTCAGTGGAAGTAGTATCAAGCAATTTGTGACCTTCTTTAATCCACCATCGTCTTTAAGTCAAAACTGTAAGACAGGTGACGACATTTAATGCCAAAATTTCTTACCAAAGAAGTCAATGAACGGGAGATAAATTTGTTCCAAATGAAATGAAAATAACAGGAGCATCTGATAATGTCAACATAAAAGGTTTAGAATTTTCAAAGCAATACAGAGGAGCAATAGCATCAAAAATAAAACCATATAAAAATACAAACAAGTAGCTAAGAAGAGTAAGTAGGTTAGAACTCTTGAAAATGAAAAATAAGATATTAAATATTTTAGTATTTTATTTTAAAATAAAGCTTATTTAGTAGAACAAACTTTATGCTTTTGGCAGTCAGTGACAAGAATTAGTGAATCGAAATATGGTATTGAGAAATTCACCCAAAATGCAATGCAGAAAGATAAAGATATTTAAAAATACATGAATAAGCAGTTACGAGACACAGGAGATCAGTTGAGACTGTCAAGGATACTTCAAAAAAGAATTCAAAGCATAGAAAAAAGGGAATGGATAAAAATTCCCAAAACTGAACAAAAATAGATATTCTCAGATTGAGAGTGTATAGTAAAGGTCAAGCTGAAAAACTAGAAATAACATTATACTTAAATAGAACTTATTGAAATTATATGAAAGAAAAAATATATACATATATATAAACTTTTTAGAGAAAAATTATCTACCAAAAAAACCAAGATTAATAAAATTTGCAATAAAATTTCATTAGCAATAATATGTACCTATTGTATCTAAAAAACAATTAAAAATCCCTTAAAATGGATAAAAAAAAAACTGTCAATGTGGAATTCTATCTCTGCATACACCACTATTCTAAAGATACAGAGGAAAAAAAGGTATTCTTTGACATAGAGTAAGAGAAATTAATACTCACAGACTCTTGTTGAAAGAATCATTAAGGAAAGTACTTCAGTTAAAAAGTAATAATAAACACAGAGGGATAGAAGGATATATGTTTATATGTGTCTGTGATCAAAGGAATTTACAAGCATTCTTGCTAAATTAAATTACTTGCAAAAGCAAGGAAATACTACATGTTAAAAAGTGGAATTAAAATTCTAGACAATAGTAGCAAGAAAAAGGGGAATGGAGGGCCAGAGGGTAGGGATCTAAGATCTTTTTCATTCAAAAATTGTGTGTGTGTGTGTGTGTGTGTGTGTGTGTATGTGTATATATTTTTATATTTGGGTTGAAATTTATTAATTAAGATGCTTTAGATGTATCTCCACATGATGAATATCAAAAGGCATTATTCTAAGTGAATGAGACCAATCTCAAAATATTACATACTGTATGATTCTGTTTCTATGAAAAAGGGAAACACTCCTGAGACAGAAAACAGATCAGCCACTTTAGACAGCGATAGGAAGGGTTCACGGAGGGAAGGCAATTTATTTTTGATATGAGAAATCAAGCCTCCCTTCACACCAACAAGCTACGTGAAGAAGCAGAGAACCACTTCAACAAGGGACAATCAGTGGCCCTAAATTATTTTAACTTGAAAAAGGCTTTGAAAAGTTGCCTCATCAAAGAGTATGAAAGAGTCAATGAAACAAAGCAGTTCAAAGAGTTTGGCCAAGAAGGAAGAATGATTTGGTCAAAACTTACCCCTGGACACACCTTCCCCTAATGGGGAATTATGTGCTGATGGGAATTATGAAAATGCTCCAGTGAAGGTATCCTCAGACAGAAACCAAAGGCAATGTACTGTTCTAACTCAACCACACAGCACATGATTAGTTGATATGCTAGGAAGAGCCACCAGATTTCAAAATATGTTATTTTGAAAATGGGGGCTGCTAAGGTTATCTTTGTCACTCTTGCACTTACCTACCACACAGTGGACTCTCAAAAAATGTTTATGAACAAATGAATACACGAGTTGCTAGCCAAGGAGCCAATACTAATGTATCAGCCAGAGAGGAGAATGAAAGAAAGGAATGGTTACAGGAACAGTGTCTGGGAACCTGATATGGCCACCGGAGTGCTTATCTGGCCAAAGACGGAATGGATCCTATTACTTGTCATGTCAAGTGCTTCTAATCAGTTGACGAAAGGCCCCGTGATTCCACCAAGGTCAAACAGAAGTTAGTTCTGAGAGACTCTGGATAAAAGTATCATCATTTCACAGAGACCAAATAAACAACTCCTGGTCCAGAAGGCTACGGACCGATGAAATGAGCTATCAGAAAGATACTGAGTGAGCAGAGATTTGTTTTAAAAAGTGGTAATAATGGATTTTGTGAGGATATTCCATTATGGCTTCCACTGAAATAGTCACTTCATTCTATGGAGGCTAGAGGTGGGACTCTGAATTAATTATGGTAATTTTAAAGTATCTGTGCAAGAGGAGGACTGTGTGTATGAATAAGTAAGTGTCTCTCAGTAACATTTTCTGATGAATAAATCAGTTTAAAATTGGAAATCTGTGTCCTCTGGTAATTTGTTCTAAGTCTTCCTTCCTGCAAGATCCCTTTTCAAAATTAACACACCTAGAAGACATTCATTAAACATTTGCTGAATGGATGAATTTTGATGTGACATTGAGATAATACATTTAGCATTACTATTAAGTGGTACCCAATGCATATTTTTCATAAGCAGATGTTTTGCAGTGATTATTGGACTGTAATGAAATCGAATCCTTGGATAGAAGGTACAAACACATAGGTCTGCGGTGAGTTAGGGTTGCATTTCCCATTATTCAAAAGTCTCACCTTTGCTTCCAAAAAAAAAAATGGTATAAACACAACATACATAATGTATGCCCAACTATGGAACCAGGGATAGTTCAAAAAAGAAACAATAAAATAGGTGAAAGGGACAATGTACATCTTTCTACATGAAGATATAGAGAAGATTTTATACAGAAGACTAGGGACATAACTGAAAGTTATAAAATCATAAAATGATATATAGAGAATCAACATGGTATTATTTTAAAAACACTTGAATCCTAAAACGAGCGTGCCCTCTTTGAATCTTGAGTCTATTTTAGCACCACATCAAGAACGTTGTTCAACTTTTTCAAACTAGGAAATAACTTCTATAACTCGTCCACTATGTAATATTGGCAGAAATATCAAGTTATTTCAGAAGGGCTTAAATAATAAATTCATATACAGGGTATGTATGTACAGGAAGCATACAATATTTTGTATGAACAAATGAATACATAAGTTAGCTAACAAAGGAGCCCAAGCTAATGTATCAGAGAGGAGAGTGAAAGAAAGAAATGGTTATGTATATGCATGCACAGGAAGCATACAATATTTTGTGTTACATTCCTAATATCTTTATGTTAAAATCAGTTGTTCCCAGAAATTAGCCCATTGCTCCATTAATAGGGACAGAATAAAGGTTAAACACACCATGAGCCAGATTAATGGCGGATTTGGAAAGCCTGAGTGTGATACCATGTCAAACAATATAAGAGCTGAATGCCCCACAAGACCACAGTACAGTGTTCTCGTTTTACCTAATGAGAAACTGAGGCCCAAAGAGATTAAGTATCTTGCCTGAGGTCACACAACTAACAAAAGGCAGACACTTGCTAGAATTAGACTGTGAGTTCCCAGTTCTAAGTTCTTTCTATGATAGAAATAAGCCAACAAGGATCGGACTTGAAGGCAAATGTTATTTCTATTCCTTAAATATAAGCATTAAAATCTTTCATTTCATGCTATATAATTTTATTTAAACTTTGTATAACCAGACAAGGGTTTGGGAATTGGGAATACAGTTTTAACTTGCTACTGCGGAAAATTTCAAGCATGTATAAAATCAGACAGAATAGTATAATGAAAGTTCCATGTTCCCATCATCCACCTTCAACAATTACCTCATGGCCAATCTTGCTTTATCGATTCCCTACCTAATCTTGCCTCTTCTCACATATCATTTTGAGGCTAATCCAGGAACGCATTCATGTGCACAGCAGCACATGTGTCTAAATGTAACTACAATACCGTTATCACACCTAAAAAATTTACTAATAATTTTTAACATCATTTAAAAGCCAATGTTCAAATTTCCAATTGTTCTACAGATGTCATTTTTAGAATTTGTTCTGAACCAAGAATTTAAATTTTACTAAATTACTGAAAATAAAGAATAACCAAGTAAGCCGTAGTGATGAAAGTCACGCTGTAAGCTACCTTTGGTAACAACAGTAAATCATCGCATGCTGAAGAACGGCAAAAAAAAAAAAAAAAAAAAAAAAGTATCATTTCTGAGCCTCGGAATAAGATCATTATTTTGTATAATCACATTGTGACCAAATTCAATGCATAGAAAAATATTTCAATAGAGATGAGTTTATGATTAAAAATGCAGTGGCCAAGTTGATGGTAATGTTTACATGCCATGGTGCACCAAATTATCAACTACGCTCATACCTCCAAATGATCCTGGGCAAGGCGCCACACAGGGGAAATGAAACGGATCCTACCCTGTCACTGCACACAAGTGTATTCTAATAAGGCACGGCAGAGATTAGACAGGAAACACTGCAGGAGAAGCTCTGCAGGAGAAAAACCGGCTGAGGTTGAAGTCAGGGGTTTTAAATTCCAGCCTGGACTCAGCCAAATCTGTTGAACTCTCCAGAGGTCAGGCTCCTTTTCGGGATAAAAAGGATTAGCCAAGATCGCCTCTTAAGTCCCTTCCATATCTAATACTCAATGATTTTTAAATACTGTCTACCCATTCTTATATATTAGGCTGAACTTCAAAGATATCACCATATTATTAAATTCAGTGTTGAAAAATCACTTCATCTATCACACAGTTTCTGAAAAACAAAATCCCAATGTGGCCACTCCCGTGAATCCTCGTTAGATTGCTTAATGGTGGAACTCTGTGACTATGTAACTTGCTGAGGCAGAAGGCAGCATGGGGGAGTAGCAGTGAGCAAGAAGAGACCTACTTAGCGTCAGCCTAGCGGGCCACTGTAGCTAACGGCTGCAGAAGGAATCCCGTCGTATTTTCTGTATCACGCATCTAAGGGTATTACACAGAGATATATTAACACCCCCTGCAGGTTTGCCACACTTAGCAAATGCTAATAAAGCATGCTCAGTTAAATCTGAGTTTCAGATCAATAATGAAAAATTTCACATTAAAATTTTATTTATTAAAATTTTTTATAGAAAAAGTATTCATTGTTTACATGGAATTTAAATTGAAGTAGGTGTTTTGCATTTTATCTGACAACCCTAACCCCTAACACATGCACACAGGAGGATTTATCTTCATTTTACAGATGAGGAAACTGAGGCTTAAACTATCTGTTAACACAGAAAAAAAGAAACAGCTGCAGTGGAATTCAAACCCAGATCTGCCTAACTCTAAAGCACATACATTTTTCATTACACTTTCGTTGTTCCTTAAGCATATACGGAAAACAGTTTAAATCTTCCTTAACTTTGCAGGCAAACCTCAACAAATTTGAATGTAAGAAGACCACAACTTGCATAAGGGCTGTGTCTCAGTCTGTAAGGCAGCTATTTAGAATTTGGAAGACATTTTTCCCACAGAAACTCTGACAAATGGTTTTAGTTTGCAGGTCAACCTGTAAAAGTCTGTAACCCTTATTCTAGCTGAATCACCAGAGATACTTTTAATTAAGAATACAGTAGAAACCAAGTATGTTGTCATATTAAAAATTAACCAATATGAAGTTAATAGGAAATGTATTCTTACTTATTTTTTATTAGTGTTGTAGGAGGTGAAGTAAATTGTATTGAGATGGAGGAGAGGGTAATGAAAATATTATGAAGAACTGGAAGGGTCTTCTAGAAATTTTAAAACACATTACGGAGGGATGTTATTGGTGAACTGAGCCCATGTCATTTCTATACATTTCAGATTTGCTTTTTTGCCTTTTCTTGGTTTGCATATATGGATCATAGTGGGGGCTGTCCCATGACTCACAGATGTAAAGATACGAGGGAATGGGAGGAAAAAAGCAAGAAAGCATACAAGTACTCACCTCTGTGCCTGAGTTAACTGGAAAGAGTTTCAGGAGGAAAGGGGAGACTGATATATATTTGTGCTTCGATAAGAAGGTTCTAATTTAAGATGTATAATAGTCCTCCCTTATCTGTGGCTTTGCTTTCCACAATATCAGTTACCCACAGTCTGAAAATATTACATGAAAAGTTCCAGAAATAAACAATTCATAAGTTTTAAATTGCATGCTTTTCTGAGTAGTGTGATGAAATCTCTTGCCCCCCTACTCCATCCTACATGGGATCCCCAATCATTGACATTGTCTGCTCCTGACATCCAGCCATGGACAGCATCATGGCTCAATGATCCAGAATCACCTAAAATAGATGAGCCTCCTTCTGACACGCTGTCGAAGGTCAACAGTAACCTCACACTATGTCACAATGCCTTCATCACTCACCTCACTTCAGCTCATCAGGTAGGCATTTTATTACCTCATGTCATCACAAGCAGGGGGAGTACAGTTCGATAAGATATTTTGTGAGAGAGAGGACATTCACATAACTTTTATAAGAGTATATTGCCATAACTGTTCTATTTTATTATTAGTTCTTGTTCTTAATCTATTACTGTGTCTAATTTATAAATTAAAATTTATCATATGTATGTATGTATTTATGTATGTATGTATGTATGCATGTATGTATAGGAAAAAACAGTAAATACGGGGTTTGGTACTGTCCTTAGTTTCAGGCATTCACAGGGCATCTTGGAATGTATCCTCCAAGGATATGTGGGGAATTCCTGTAATTAACTAAGGAATGATAAAGAAAAAGCCAGGAAAATGTTGTGAATGCCACAGGGAAAAGATTTCAAATCAGAGAATTTCTTGCACTGGTCACCACCTGACAAAATCATCCAAGAACATTTGGTTATTGCCTTGGAGAAGCTCAGTGCACCACAGGAACATGGGGTGCGGGTTGGGGAGCAGAGTGAGGAGACGAACCATCCCCAAGGAATGACATTTAGGCTGAATTCTGAAGAACGACAGGAATTAGTGAACAAGAGGGGACTTCTGGGTAGAGGAAGAAGTGTGGGCAAAAGCACAAAGACCAGGATGCATGACCCACTGACAACCTCTAGCACTTTGGTATGGCTGGAAGTGATGCGTAAGGACATAAATGGTAAAACAAAATGCTAGGCAGGAGTTCAAGGACCTGATCGTAAAGGGTTAGGGAGTTTAGATGTGATTGGGAAGCCAAGGTGGAGACTCTGAAAAGTTTAAGCAGGAGAGAGACACGATGAATCTTTTCTTTTTCAAGCACTCAAAAAAGAGGAAGCAGGAAGGAAGGAAAGGAGGAAGGGAGAGAGGGAGGAATGTCTGGTAGCAAGAGAAAATGTATCTGCGTGAGGTGAAACTGAAGGCAAATTAAGAATTGTTATATTCCAGGCGAAATTAGGATGATGTGAACTAAGATAGTGGCAGAAGAAATACAGATAAAATGTGGAAGAGAGATAGGTTCAAGAGACATCAAAAAATCGAAAGACTTAGTGACTAGTTGGCAAAACACAACTTTGAAGATACAAGCGCTGTAGTCTTAATGACAGAATCTTCACTTGAGGCTTTTAAGCAAGTTGCTTAACTGTACTCAGACTGTACTTCCTATCAGCAAACTGACTTCCAAGGGCTGATATTTATGGAAGCACCTGATACGTAGTAAGTGCTCAATAATACTAGTTACTACTCATTATTAGTAGGACAGCAAGGAATGGCTTCTAGCCAGAGAAGGAGAGGGAATACAAGAAAAGTGGACAACAAGGAGGAAGAGGCTGAGTTCAGTTTAAAATATCTAGAATTTGTTTATTCTGAGACGTGGAAATGTTCAGTTGGCAGTTGGAAACCCAGGCTTGGAGAGCACGAAAAGGTTGAAGAAATGGCCGCGAGTAGGTGAAACTTAAAATCTGGAAGGCCATGAGAAACTTAAAGAGCTGTAAGCAAAAAATATAATATTGAGAGGCAACAACAGTGTAGAAGTTGTGGAAGGTGGTCTCTGAGAGGTAAGACTAACAGGAGATAAAATCATTCTACCATTCAAGAAAAGTATCCTATCATCCAAAGGGAAAGACAATTTGGCCACTTATCAAGGCACTTTCAATTTCTGAATCTGAGTTAAACAATTAATATATATCAAGTACATTTATTATATATTACAGTACCAGTATATTCTGAATTATAATCCTCCTGTACTTTATCTCATTTTACCTATTTGTCTCTGTTTACTTTGTTTATGATACACATAGAATTTAAAAGGAAGAAAATTTAATTCTTTTAAAAAAGTCAATGGTTCTCACTTTTCAAGAAACCATTGTAGTCTAACTTTCATTATTCAGAATTGGTCAGATCTTATTGTCCAATGTGAACCAACTGAATTAAAGTGAACATTAGAATCGAACCTCACGGCATCACTGGTAATTTCCAAGTGCACACAATCTACCTGCACATAAGGAACGGCAACTATAACAAAGATAATTTCACCCATCCAGGAATAGCAATTGTATCTTAAAATTCAAAACTAAACACTCATTTTGTAAATAAAAGAAAAACAAGGTAGAAGAAGATGTGTCAGAAAAACAACAAACATGAGACAAGAGAGGGGGATTCCAGGCTAATCTGTGTGTCTCCAGGGCCCTCAGCAGGTGGGAGGAGGAAGGCAGGGGCTGACCCCTAGACACTGGCATTCTGGGCTAACAGCTAGGATCTGGGGCCTAGGGGTTATGGGAAGACCCCTGGGGAAAAACACAGTGAAACACACTGGCACTGAAGTCATCCCTTGGGATAAGGCTCTCGAACAAAGTCCACCCACTTTCCTTGTAGGGGACATTAAGGTTATCCATTCAGTAAGGCTGTGTAAAAAGGAGGAGGACAGCTGCACAAAGTAGGAGTCAGACGTGCGGGGGCACAGACAATCAGAGGGTGAGAACATACACAAAGATGCTCATGGGCCCCTGGCTTCTTCCAAGGCACCTTGTCTCTCGCTGCTGCTGCTTCCACTGCTGTCATTTTTAATGGTGGCAAATATACACACAGTACAAAATTTACCGTGTGAACCATTTTCAGGTGTACAGTTAATGGAATTAACAAGTACACTCACATTCTCTCTAAAACTTTATTAGCTTCCCAAACTTTGTATCCATTAAACAGTAACTTCCCCATTCCCCTCTTCTCCTAGACCCTGGCAACCACCATTCTACTTTCTGTCTCTATAAATTTGACTATTCTAGGTACCTCACATAAGTGGAATGATAGAATGTTTGTCCTTTTGTGTCTGGCTCATTTTACTTGGCATAGTATCTTAAGGGTTCATCCATGTTGCAGTATGTGTCAGAATTTTATTCCTTTTTCTAAGTGCGGGTAACACGCCATTGTGTGTACATGCCACATTTTGTTTATCCATTTCTCTGTCAGTGGGCATGGTTTGTTCCCACCTTTTGGCTACTGTGAATAATGCTACCATGAACACTGGGTGTACGAATACCTGCTCAAATTAGGCACTTCAGTTTTTAACTTTTGACTTGCATTTACCTGCTAAGCCATTGCTCCAACTGTTTTAGGATATTAAGAACTTTCCAGTTTTAGATGTGTTCAAACTAGAACTGTCTATCTGTCCAGGGTGATGTAAAGGATTCTTATACTAGGTATGATGATGCGGGACAACGGACGAAGTTTATAAGGTCCTTTTAAGAGCGCAGAATATTAAAACATCTTATGAACCTACCAAATACTATTAGAGTGCTATGCTCAAACGGTAGAGGGAAAAACTGAGTCAGATATTTGAGCAGCAAAGAGTGATTTGACAAGGCTGGGGATTTTTTATTCCCATTTTTATCTTTAGACACTAGTAGTTGTTTACTTTCTTAAAAAAATAAGTTAACAGTGTCGTCTTCAAGCTTCATTTGTATTTCTAAATTCATCCAAAGCCTTAGACACCCCAAAGTATGACCAGATATCAATGTCTATTTTGCCGTAAGAAGCCCCTCAAATGGAATGGAATTAATACTCTTTAAAATTTCACTGATTTGTATGCCACTAACCAAAATGAGATTACCAGGAAGGACAATTTTAAATTTAAATAAATGCTGCCTTAGATGGAATAACTTACTCTTGATCCTCACATTTGTAATCAATAGGAAACTGTTTGGCTGCATCTGATTTTTCACATTTTTCAGCTAAGTCAGGAATCCTAATGCAAAAATCTGCTCTGTTACATGGATTTGTGATCTGTCTAGAGGGTTCTCGGTCCATTAACCAACGGATAGGTTACCATGACACACAAATATAATGTTTTTGTCTCCAATCGAGACAGTCTTGCTCCAGTATTATTCATGTGATTTCAAGGAAACTGGTTGCTGTTTTCTTTAAACTCACACCTGGGAATTAATAAAGAGAAAGGCATTTCTCTTAGTATTAATTCAAAATTCTAAAGCAAAATTAATTATACATGTACTTTTAAAACTCCAGATCTTGGAGCTGGCAAGGAGAGCATTTTAGAATTTATTAATTCAAAATCCCAGAATGAATGTGCGTAATAGGAGGTATTATTTATGCAGAGTGTGAAGGGACTGCAAGATACGGGACCAAAGCATAGACCTGTCAGTTAAACAAGAGACATATTACACCTGGTCGTGACTGAGACTTCTAAGCATTGCCCCCTTGTCTTACCATCCTGGTGCTGCAGCCAGCCAATATGATGTCAAGAATTTCATACCTAATGTGATAAATACAGTCCCACCAAATGCTACAAATTCATTCAGCTCTATTGCTAGATTCACATTGGCATGGGACTACTGATCAAAAAATTCAAGTGGTATTTTTGTAATTAAGAACTGTCAAATAAGATGTTGTCAGCAATGTTGAGTGGCACATAGTGATTTAAAAAATAATGCCTATGTCACTCTGTATTATGTACAGAGGTAAATAATTGGGCCAATTATAAATCAGCCTTTCGTACAATCATTTAGCATAAAAATCTAACAAACAGTCTCAAGGAAATTCCTCTTCCTAGCTAAGGCTGTAACTGAGCGTTTTTACATGTAATGTGAAATATTAATGACTCCCCTCCATCCTTCTCCTTTCTGTTCAGTCCTCCTGCTCCAGTCTCAGCCATCCTTTCCCTGTAAAGGATAAAACAAAGTCATCCTGCCCTTGCTTCTGAATCATACATGTCCTCGCCAACACCTGAGGCAGTGAAAAAAGATGAAGAAATGACAATATCCGGTCTCAGTGTTTCTCACTACATTGTCATAGAGGTATTTAGTATCTCAGATGCAGCGTTAACTCTTCGTTGCCCTTTTGCAGCTTTGACAGCAGCTGTGCTCTGAACGCTCACCAATGTGTTTGCTCTGTTTGGAGCTAAAAGCGCAAGGCCTTTTGGAGAGAAGGCCCCCCTCCACGCCCCTCTGAAAACCGGTAACTGCGGGTGAGCTGCTCTGTCCTTCGCAATACTTACTCATTCATTCATTCATTGCTATGCCAGAGCTTAATTTTCTGGAATCTTGTGAGTCAGTTGTTAAGCTGCAGCTTGAAATCAGCGCTAAGGTGGCAGCATGGACATTCAAAAAAGGTACAGTCTCCACCCTCTCCTCCCCAAAACTGGTGGTTGATAATACGAAACGTATCAACACAACACTACACTTATTTATCAAATACTTACTAAGTATCTGCTACGCGCTGTGTGGGTGGTGCGATACAGCTATGAACAATAAAAATTCTTCAGTGCTAACGGGAAAGATAGGCAATAAGTAAGTACAAACTTATTTTTTTTTTTAACTACAGAGAGTGAACAATAAAATGAAGAAAAGAAATAGGTGCTATGACCGGGAATAAAATAAAGGATGAGTCTTTCTGCAGAGGCAGCAGGGTCTAGCAGTTGAAAGGACAATCTCTGGAGTCAGAGTCCTGAGTATAATTCTAACCTTTATACAACGTGTGGTGCACATTACACAGCACATGGTAGTATGATTTGGGGAACATCCTTTAAAACCTCTAAGCTTCAGTTTTCTTATCTAACAAATAAGAATGACAGTAGAACCTCTTTCACAGGGTGTTATAATCCAGATAGAATGACTACCCACCAAGGCCTGAAAAATATTTTGAGCTAACTCAAAAAGAACGTCAGTTGTAATAATTATCGTCATTATTACCTAAAGAGGCATCATTTACTATGAAACTAAGAATATGTAAAATGTGATCCTGATAAAGAACCAAAGAAAGAGATTTCCAGGCTGAAGAAAGCATAAGGCACAGTCTTCGAGGTACAAACATGGCTGGGTTGGTCCAAGAACTCTTAGAAGGCCTGAGCGACTAGAGACTAGTATACGAAGAAGAAAAAGGTGACATACTGCTTCACTGGGGCAGTTGGAAAGGCAGGGGTTTTCAGGGCTTCTTACACTACTGGGAGGTATCTAGATTTTATTGTACATGCAATTAATTGTAAGCCTCCAAAGAAATTTAAACAGAATGACATGAGTCAATTTACAGTTTTAATACCTCTCTTCCTGAAGCTTGGTGGTCAGTGGGTGAGAAGAGGTAAAAGCAGGTGCAGAAAAATTAGGTAAGAGTCTAATGCAGTAATTCAGATGAAAGATGATGGTCCTTTGCATGAGTAGGTGGCAAAGGAGGTGAGCGAATATATTTGAGATGTTATTTTGGAGGTAGAATCAATTAGAATTTGGTCAGGGTCTGGGTAAGGGTGTGGCAGATTGCACTTTTCAAAGATGAACACAACAACACTTCATATCTCATATTCTTCTACAAGGTGACTCCATCAGATAAGTGGGATCTAACCCTCCTCCCCTTAAGCCTGGGCATGATTGTGACTACTTCAACCAACTGGAGCACAGTGCTAATGATGCTATGTAACTTCCAGGGCTAAGTTACAGAGACAGTGTAATTTCCAACTTGTACGGGGATAAACACTGTTGCATAAAAATTCAGAAAGTGATCTTATTTAGAAATAGAGTCTTTGCAAATGCACTTAGTCAAATGAGGACACAGTAGATTAGGGTGGACCCTAATTCCAAGGACTGGTGCCCTTATAAAAAGAGGCGAGAACACAAAGATACAGATATACACAGAGGAAAGAAAGCCATGTGACAAGAGAAGCAGAAATTGGAGGGATGTAGCTGGAAGCCAAGGAGCATCAGGGATTGCTGGCAGCCACCAGGAGCTAGGAATGGAAGAAGAAGGATTCTTTCCTAGAGACTTCAGAACGACTACAGCCATGCCAACACCTATCTCTCAGACTTCTAGCCTCCAGAGCTGCATGGTAATAAATTTCTATTTTAAGCCATCCAGTTTGTGGCGTACTGTCACAACAGCCCTGGAAAACTAACACACACCTTAGCTATGACACTTGCTTTTGAAGCTCTGAGCTTCAATGAAGTAAATTTCTGCTACTCTGAGTCCACCAGGCAGTGAGAAAGCTCAGGTCACGTAGAAAGGCCACATGAAGGTGCTTCAGCAAATAGCCCAAACTGAGGTCTCCAGCACCAAGCGTCAGACCTGGGAGCAAAGACACTTAAAGATGATTCTGGCTCCAGCTGGTGAACTGACCCCCAGCTGTTGAGCTCTACCAGGTAAGACCCTAGAAACTGCAGAACAGGGACAAACTGCCCTTACTGTACCTTGTCTGAATGCCTGATCCCAGAATCTTTACACATAATGAAAGATAATTTGTGCCACAGCACTGGGTAGTGGTTTCTTACAGAGAAATAGCAACCAGAACAGAAAAATTTGGTACCAGAATGGAGTTCTGTCATGACAAAAGCCTGGAACATGTGACACTGGCTTTGGAGTTGGGCAGTGGGAAGAAGCTGGAAGGACCTTAAAGAGACAGTTGGTGAAAGTAAGTGAAAGCTAGTGAAGGCAGTCAGTGAAAGCTGGAAAGGTCTTAAGGAGACTTTGGTGAAAGCTGGGATGAGAGGGAAGAAACTGTTATCAGAGACTAGGAAAAAACTAACCTTTACCACGTAGCGGCAGAAAGTTTGGCAACCCCATTGGCTGCATTGATACAGAACGTGAAAAGTATGGTTAGCAAACTGGCAGATTTGGTTGAGGACGTTTCTTAGGCAGGATGCCAAAAGTGCTAATCTGTTTCTTCCAGCCATGTGTAAGACACAGTGAGACATAAGGAAAAAAGTACTGACCAGCTTTTAAGCAAGCTTTACCAGAAATACAAAGGTCTTGCTTTGTTTTTTTTTGTTGTTGTTGCTGTTTTTTGTTTTTGTAATAGTTCATTCAGTGTTTCTGCACAGAAGATTTTCAAAGTGAGAAAGGGCCTCAGTGCAAAGATCAAACTTAGGCCTGCTAGGAAAATGTCTCAATGTTAGGAAGAAGGAAAGAGTGAGATTGTAAAATCCTTCATTAAAACTTCAGAAAGATTTAAGATGGTGCCTTATAAACCTTTCAAATATGTGTGGAGCCTTCTGGATTTAAGGGCATGCCTTGTTAAACAAGAGGCACCTAGACTCTAAAGGGTTTTGTCCTACAGCTACTGAAAAGATTTCTGGGTGTGCCTTTTGTCTCACACAGTGGATGTATAAATTGATACACAGGAAACCTGAACGTTTTAAAGGAATTGAATCAGTTAGGACTGAAAGGGCTGCGGATACACCACAAGATGAAGGGCATGGGGTCTTTGGACCCATGACCTACTCTGAACAGGAAGCAGTAGGAGGAAGCTACTCAGCTGCAAACGTGGGCCATTTCTTCCCGAAAAGGCAAAATAACTCAGGGAGTGAAACCCAGTGCTGGGGAAAACAACTGCCTGAGAGCAGATCTGAGCCCTGGTCAAGGAATGGGCAAGATGTGCCCAACAGAGGTTCACACTTGCTGTTAAAGAGTGATGGCTGTGTGCCTCCTGTTCCTCCTCCTTTTTTGTCTATAGTGGTTATCCTATGCCTGAACCTCACTGCATGCTGGGTATGGGAGGAAGAGAATTGGAATCTTTTATTCATAGCTCTCCAGAGGCTGAACAGAAACACACCAGAAGAACTGCGTCCACAGAGCCTTCTTGGCACCTGGTTCTGATCTGGACGATAACATCCCAGACTTCAAGTTAAGACGAGGCTGGGGGAATTCTGAGGGAGGGATCTTGTGCATCTCAATGCGGAAAGGACATGAATAGCTGTGGACAGAGGGTGAACGGGCACTGACAGTATTTACCAAAGACAGCCACAGAAATATCTTTCATCCCACGCACCACTCTTCTCCAGTTTGTGCCACTGAGCTTTGAGGTGGTTTGTCACGTAGCAACAGTAATGAGACCACAAGGATGAGCATAAGAGGAGATCAAGGACGACTGCTAGGTTTCTGGCTTAGGCAAGTGGAGGAAAGGGCACGTAATACCGTTTGCTGAGATGCTTAGTAATAGTTTTGCAGGGAGCGGAGAGGAGGTGGGCAGGATGGGGAATCACAGTTGTCTACTGGCCCTGCTTTTAGAATGTGAGACATTCAAATGTAATCTTTTTGGTTCATTCAGGATTTTGAAACCACAATAAAACTTCTATAATGGAAATAGCTCACCAGTGACATTTTTATGAAGCGTGGCATTACAAGCCCATTATGACATTAACAAAAACAAAAGATTGATGTCCTCCAAACAGCATAATCACCCAAAACTAATACAGCTAAGCATAAGCTGCCCCCAATTTTTAATAGTAATGTTTGTTACTTTGAAAGGTCACCATTTGTCCCTAATTAAATAAGTGAAAAGGAATTTTCTTATTTGAAAAACAAAAATGAATGCTTGAAGTGGAAAAATATCTTTAAACAATCACTCTTGCAAGAAAAACACAATTTGAAGTTGACCTAACTGGTCACTGGCCAAAAATCAAATCTTGGACAGGATTCCAGTTTCAGTCTGATGCAAATGAGGGCTATTTCAAAAATGGTGTTCCTTGAGAGGATGCCAAAAAACCTTAAATACTGCAGTGTGCCAGCCTCAGCCATAAAGAACAGAAGTAGCTGCTTTGCATCACAGCATTAAATCACAGGAACCTGATGAGAATAAACAGCAGTTGTGTGAGGGGGTGCCTGTGAACGAGGATAATAAATGTTGGTGATGACCTCTTCCACGAGTGAATTAAAGCCTCTGGGAGACACGCAAAAGCAGAGCAAAAGAATCAATTCAATTTCTGTTACCTGTGTTGATGAAACAATGTACAGTCTGTGCAAAACCTCTGCTCCAGACAAACCATCCCAGCCTGCCAGATGCCACATTTCTAGTTACAGTGTCACCTAAATGCCATCAGAATTCTATTCCATTTTTTTTCTGGATGTTGTGACTTATCCATGACACTAGATTCGCTGCAGCCTTCAGTGGAATGCCATCATTTATTCAGGGGGCAAGTGAGCTGCAGCAAATCAGCAGGCAGAAGAAAGAGCCTGACTCCTCTGCTCCCTTCTCTCCCGAAGAGGATAAAGAAGACTGCCATCCACGGGACGTCCTGCTTCTCCTCTGTCAATGCACCAGCAGTTCCAATGGAATGTGCGACGCAGATCACACTCTCTGGTGCAGCTCATGCCTCAGAATCCCAGAGAATCACAAGAGGACATAAATAAAGCCCTACCACACCTGTGCCAAGGAACTGGCGAGTGTTTGGAAGTTTACTATGACTGTGGGGGACTGAGATTATAGGCCAAGGAAAGAAGGCTATTTTATTATTTTTCCTGTACCTAACATGGGAACTTTAGCGACCAACACAGAGCTCCATCTACTTAGTAGAACTTTTTTGATAATGATGGGGCTAAAGCTTACATAAAAGTATAATCTTAATTGATCAGTCCTTCTGAAGAGAAAATAAAAAGCAAAATTTCATCACTTGGATCTGACCGTCAAGAAGGGAAGAACATACTACCGGCAGTATCTTCTAACTTGTGGCATGCTTCTGTTGCTAGGAAATTTCTCTAAAATGAGATCTGTGGAGACAACGTACTGTGCCTATAATTTTTTTGCCACCCCCTCCTCCTTCCCATTCCTAATGTTAGATATGGATCATAAATAAATGTCTCATTTTGCATTTCAATAAAATATATTTATGTATTCAGATCTTTCATCAAATGTTAAAGCTTCAAATATCTTAAACACAAAGGGGGAAAAGCACATTGGTTTAGGGCTTTGGGAGTGTTTAGGGTGTGTGTGTGTGTTTTAAGAGAAATTGCAAATGGTACAAGACAAAATCTAGGACAGTAATGAAGCTTAATTCCCCTAATAATTATTATTAATAAAAAAAATTGGGGGAATATGGAGAGTTCTCCAGTATTTCTTCACCTAAAGGAGACAACGAGAATGAGATGCAAATCAGTGCTCTTATCTAATGAATAATGTAAACGAATGTTCTGCATATAGCAAGTCAGTCTGCAGGAATTCTCTCTGCCTCACCTCACATTTCTTGTGGATTTAAGCATCGTGTGTCACAAGAAATTAGAGAAAGGAATTGCCAAGTAATGACAGAGCCTTGGCGCCCCAAGTTAGTGTAGACAGCAAGGACATTAAGATGCACGGTATAGTAAAGGAGGGAGCTGACATCTCATTAAGATGAAAATGTTGCTATTTTTCCTTCACCTAGTTAATGGAGTTGTATGACACTGTAATCTGTGATTATTTGTGTGGCTATTACTTAAAGGAATCCTCAACACTTCTTTGGAAGGGTTCCGGAAAACTTTAAAAGGCCATCTTCCTCCCAACCCCCAGGGAAGAAAAAAAATTTATTTAAGAGTGTTTTGCTTTCTCTTTCAGACAAGTTAACCAACACTTAAGACTTTTCAGTAGCATGGCAGAATCCACTTAAAACTGCGCGCTTATGCAACTTTCTAGCTACTTGAAAGGCACTCAATTCCCCAAACAATCATTGAAAACAAACCCTCATTTACTCAACACATAATCAATTGATGTTAACCATGGGTGTGCTCACAGTTACTTTTCAGTCATGGGTTATTCCACTGAAATTTTTTTTTGATTTAGAATTCACTGCCATGCCTTTACATCTCTAAGAAAGCAGTACTGAATACAGAATTCTTTTCATTGCATAGCATAACTGTACATGCCTCATGTTTCTTGTTGAATCCCTTTCTCTGCCAATCCCAGATTTTAATCAGTCTTAAAAAGAGTGCTCAACTAATCTTGTGCAAGTGTGATACGCTATTTTTTCATCCAAATATTGAGGAAAGCTTTAGGTATAAGCAGCCAACTGCCTGAGGGGCACCTGCAGCACAGTCCTTCAGCTGTTTGTTTCTAGCCATCCTTAGGGTGACCTCAAAATACAGAAGCGGGTCAAATCAAGCAACAATGCTTAAACCTTTTGACGAAAATTGTTTGAAATATGTTGTAAATTCCACGCCATAAAAATAGGCAATACTGACCACACAATACCCTAATTAACACAATGCTCACATAGATCCATTATTATACTAGGCAGTGCTTCAGTCATTTATGTATTTTCGTGTTCTGGTTTTTCCTCTAAGTTTGAGTTTTGGAGAAAATACCCAGATAAAAAAGCTTTCTATGAATTGTTTATGTTAAATACACATAAGACTCTGAGTTTTAAAATAATGTTAAAAAATAAAGACAATGACTTCAGATAAGAGATTCTGTGACACGTATTTGAAAACTCAGAGAATATTTTTGTTTCCTTCTTAGGACAATGTTCTATAGCACTGGTTTTCACACCATGAAATGATTAGTAATAAAACAAGTTGAGTAGGTCTTGATAAGAATTTAAAAACCTGAAACAAAAAAGAAAATATAAAATTGCTTTGTGTATAGTATGAATTTCAGTTAAATGCATATTTATGTTTATGTGTGTTCACTGCTTTTTGATGTCAAATGCATTACCATTAATTTTAGATTTAAAAAAATTGAAAGCTTGTGCTCTAGGGCCCTTCATCAAATCGTGTAACATTCATATTGACACTGGGAAGGAGCACAGAGAAGCCAGACCAGCTTAATTATATGCCTACTAAGTTAAAGGGTTGACTGAGTCTTCATTACCAGTATAAAATACAAGCTTTGTGAAACTCACAACCTTATGGAAACACAAATACATTTTCATTTCTTAATGGGCTCTTCAAAGAGAAGCATACATTTTAATATAATTCCTATATTGTTGCTAAGGGTGGATATCAATCCATATTTATGTCTTTAGGCAGGAAAATGTAAAGCACTCTCTGGAGCGTAGGTGGAAAGAATTACAAAGAACCTTGAGTTAACTGGGCAAAGAGAAGGCTCCTGTGTGGATACTGGAGTCTCCAAGTGCAGCCTTTGCATTCTTGCATATGCAACAGTCAGTACCTGACATGCTCCTTACTAACGCCAAACTAAACTTACTTCCTCACAGTGCTTCTAGTTAGAAACCCCTGAAAAGAGAACCAAGATAGACAAGCAGAAAAGTACAGCCTGAGAGAAACGGAGATAATTCAGAAAACAGAACATAACCCAATTCATCTACTCAGGAATTCAAGAATGTTTTATATTCATAAAGCAAGAAAAAATATTTTGAGTAAAAAAACCAAACAAAATCACAATTGAAACAATAATTTGGTATTGCCAATTTAAAAAATTAATCGAAAAATAAATGTATGGAAAAATATCATAGAGCAAAAAGACAAAATAATGGAATACATGCTTTAAAAAAAAGATGAAAGATGAATATAAAAGCAATTCATGTGGTTTAATTTCTAGAAGAATGAGTGAAGAACAGGAAGGAGAAGTTACTAAAGCAGTAACTGGGGACCTGTCCTCACAGGAAGAGTATGAGTCTTTTGGAAGGATCCATTCAGTGCCCGGAACAAGAGCTGAATAGAAGAACCATCTGGATAGATCATCAAAAATTTTCAGAGCACCAAAAATAAAAAGAAAGTCCTAAAATCTTCCCAGAGTGTGGTGCCTTGTACTACTGCTCCTACGTATTCGCTGCCCCTCTCTATAGGGCCCCTCTCTATAGGGCCCCTCCCTCAGGGCCCCTCCCTGCGGGGAGTTTGGGGCTGGAGAAGGAGGCTTGCAGGGAATGTTTTCTGCTCTGTTGGTGTCAGGCTTGGACATGTGACTGGCGTGGAAAGTGAGGGGAAATAACGTAAGCAGAAGCGTCAACATTTGCTTCTACCACAACTCCTTTCTCTTGTCAAGTAGTGAGCTTTAGCAGATAGGGGCTACTCCTTTAGTCTAGATTCTGGACTTAAAAGGACATCTGAGGCCAAGCTAGAGTCAACCCACAGCTACGCTGTGGCAATCCACTGAGATCTGGGGATTGTATGTGACCATAGCCTAACTTAGCGACACCAAAACAAGACAGCAAAAAAAGTCATCTTAAAAAGCATGGGTTTTTTTTTCAGCAGCACTGAGTCTAACCATGCCTTTAGAATTGAGAATAAAAAATATTTTAAACTTAGAATTCTGTGCCCAACCTATCAACCAAGGTGAGGGAAATTTTTCATTACACAAGAGCCCATACAAAGTTTACTTCCAATACACTTTTTCTTTCTAAGTTACTTGAGCTTATACCCTAGCAAAATGAAAATAAAATAAAAATTAGAAAGACATGGGATGCAAAAAACTATGGGTCCCACCTAGAAAAAACAATGAATGGAATCTCCAAGCATCTGGTTGAGCACGTGGAGAAAGAGATAGACATGATAAATGTAAGAATAAGATGAAGGAAAATAGGCAAACATTGCAGGAAACAAGGCAAATAAGAACTCACAAGAAAGATGCAGGCTATTTATGAATTAATGTACATTAGAGCACAATTTTTCACAGTTGATAAGAGCTGAAGACAGAGTTTATCTGATATTGACACTGATCATTCTCCTCCAAATGGTGCAAGGATCATGACACTAGACCTATAGAAAAGAAAAGAAAATTATAGCCCTCTACCTGACCTGACACTGAAAATATCTGCATAGTCATAAAAATGTAAATTTGGCTTATTGGCTTTCAACTTAAAGAGCCAACCTAAGAATGAAGCACAGGAGCTTGGTTGTAATTGCAAGGTGGAATGAAACAGTCTACACTGTAAATGGTAATGTACATAAAAGTATAGCCGACAGGAAGTGGGATATGCAAGAGGGGGAGGAAAAGCAAAAGCAGTGAAGGTCTTATCTTACAAAGTGAAAGGGTTGAGAGATATTATCAGCTGGGTCTCTAGTCCCACCCAGCTTCAGATGGTACAACATTGTGGTTCTGAAAGCTGACTGGCCAATAATGTTTTATTTTTAAAGGATACCATATATGACTATAAATAATCACCTAAATGTCAAAAATTGGAAAGAAGGGAGGGAAAACAAAAAATTACATAACCGAGCTATAACCCCATCTCTAAAACAGAGAGCCAGCAGACACTGCCTAAAATTGGTAAGTCAAATAAACAGAAGGTAACTCTATCAAGAGCTAGGGAGAAAACTGCTAAAGGTAAATCAGAGACTGCTTTTAAAGTTGCTTCTTGGACATGAGAGAAGAAAGGAGTCGAGCAGGAGACTTGCTTTCCATGGTTCTTCTGTGCTCTTTAGTTTGTTACCAGGTTCATTAGCACTGTGTTAAAAAAAAAAAACAAAAACTTAAAAAAGACAGGGGTGAGGGTGATAAAGACCTGAATACTGGAGGTTGGGGGCACAGGAGTAACATAATGAACGCAAGGCTTAGAACCATGAAAACAGCAGCTACCATGAACAGGGCCGAGACTGAGGAAGAAAGCTTAGAAACTGCCTTAGACAAGGGGTTCTAAACTGGGGGCAGTTTTGCCCCCAGGGACATTTGGCAATGTCTGGAGGTACTTCTGTTTGTCACAACTGGAGGTGTGTGCTACTGGCACCTAGTAAGTAGAAGCCAAGGACGCTGCTCAACATCCTAACGATGCACAGAACAGCCATCTATACCATAAGGAACCTTCCAGCCCAGACGTCACTTGTGCCAAGGGTGAGAAACCTGCTTTGGACTGTGTACGTTTGTTCAAATGAGGGGTAAAAAGGCACCAAACAAGGCAAACGACAACAAGGACTGAGCAAAAGAACCACTCAGGAGGCCACGGCAGCACTTGGGGTAGCCTGGAGGTGGTAAGTGAAAATCAGAAACCTTTGCAGATACAGACTGTGAAAAATTATTCTGTTTATCCATTTCAGTGAGTACCCAAATGTAGTACAGCACTGTATTTAACCTGCAAATTTTGAATATACTCCAATTCAGATAAGGTCCTTAAAGCCTTATTAAAAGGGCACATGGAGGTCATTCCTGTCAGCTAATGCACACAATGGTGATGTTAAGATCTGTCCTTTGCTAAACAAATGAGGACAGATCTTCCTCAATTTACAATGAGGTTATGTCCTGATAAACCTACCGTAAGTTGAAAATATTATAAGTTGAAAATATTATAAGTTGAAAATGCATTTAATATACCTACCAAACATCAAAGCTTAGCCTATCCTACCTTAAATATGCTCAGGGCACTTACATTAGTCTACAAATTGGGCAAATCATCCAACACAAAGCCTATTTTATACAAAAGTGTTGAATGTCTCATGTAATTTGTTGAATCCTGTACTGAAAGTGAAAAACAGAATGGTCGTATGGGTATAGAACAGTGGTAAGTATATTGGCTGTTCACCCTTGTGATGGTGGGGCTGACCAGGAGATGCAGTTCGCCGCCCCGGCCCGGCGTCACGAGGGAGTGTCCTACCTCATATCACTAGCTGGGAAAAGATAAAAAATTCAAAATTTGAAGTACTGTTTGTACTGAATGCATATCGCTTTTACACCACTGTGAAGTCAGATAATCGTGAGGTCGAACCACCCTAAGTATAGGCAATCCTTCGTTGAGGATCCATTCATAAGGGTTAATTCAGTGAAACAATTCTTTCTCCAAAGCATCCTGGATTCAGATACTTAGAGTAAAAGTATGTTTTCCATGTCTATAGAAATGCCTATTTTTACTTTAATTGCAGAAACAAATAATGTATACATCATATTTTCCCCCAATGCTTTCTTTATCAAAAGAGTTGCTGATAGCAATTATATGAGGGGAAAAAAGGGCACGTGTAGGGAATGGACAACCACTTAACTTTCATTAAAGCAAGCTCCCCTATAATTGCGCTCCTCTATAAACCATTATGGTTCCTTTGCAACAAGACTTTACTTTATAATCAAAAGCTGCAATGTTCCTACCCAACAGAAAGTTCTTTCAGGGTAGGAAACTTGTCTTACTCAACTTCCTTTCCCTTTAAGTGCCCAGCCTTGAAAATAGTGGGCCGTCAATAAGCAGCTATTGATTTGTCCTGGATTGCTGGATTTAATTTCAAACTGCCCCCAGAAAGAATCTGTCCTTGTCAACACTAAAATTACTTATGATCCCATGTACAGACATAACCAACTGACAGATTTATGAATCTCTACAAAACTGGCCTTTTACTTGTGGTTCTCACCATGCATGTGGTAAATGAGTTTAGAATTTGCATCCCAATTTGAAATATGGTGCCCTAAAAAATTTCTATGATTGATCTCATTCAAGGAAGTTTACTGATTGTCCCTTAACACCCTACTATTATTAGAGAGTAGCATTTTATTTCAGATTATGTAACGGCTTTTTCTAGAAGACATCTGTCTTGTAACCTGCCTAACTTTCTTAGGGGGGAAAAAAAACAGAAAGTAAAGAAAAAACAATACCTCAGTGACATTAATTATACCAGTATGTTTTCCAGCGCTTTAGAAGAAGGACTATGAGCATTGATTGCCACTGAAATGAGACCTGAAGGATATACCGCAGTCCTGGAAATCCCACTTAATGTTCTTACGGCTCTAAGAAACCTAGCGATATCCTGATGGCTACCTAGAGTAACAATCAATTTCTCCTATTAAGTTGCCCAAGGCAGTAGCCTGCTGTGTGCTGGTGCCAGGATCCCTTTGCAGGTTGTTGAATTCTAAAATGCCTCCTGCTTTCTGACACAGAACTTGAGCAGAATATAACACACCAGTAGGTAAAGGTCCTTCAAATCCCAGGAGAGACTTGCAAAGAAACCTCACATTCTGATTGCACTATTGTTGCACTTCATTCATCCCAATAAATTGCTTTTTCTTGAATTTGGAGTTCTCAGGAAGCATCCTAGAGAACCAGTGTGCTGAGATCTGCTAGGCAAGCACAGCTTAGTTGTGAAAATCAGAAAGGACTAGCTGAATTTGAAGCTAGTATAATTGCTCTTGAATACTTAAAGACATTCCAACACTCTTGCGTTCATTAACCATACATTGTTCAACTAGATAACTATTTATATTGCAAAATCTTGGTAAGTTAGAATTTCAAAGTTCATTCATTTTTTCACTCATTCATTCAATTAACCACTATTTATTAAGTATCTGTTATGTATAAGGGATTGTACTAAATTCTGGGAATAGGGTTGAATTATCCTCACTCTTGAAGAATTTATAGGTTAATATTTAGTTATCATTTTTGAACTTGCATCTAAACTACCCAGGCAATTTAAAAAAAAATCTGTGAACTTCATCCTCAAAGGTAGATCCCAAACTCTGGCATTTCTTAAAAACACCCCAGGAGGTTCTAATGTAGAGCAGAGAATGAGATCTTTGCTCTATTAGGTGAACTACACAAACAGGAGACCATAGTACTGTGGAGCAAATGCCATCACAGGCAGAGACAGGGTGTTATGAGGGCACTTTACAGGTCATAAAAATCAGACTTGGAGGGAGCGTGGGGATGGTTAGGGAAATCTTTATTAATAAAAATAGACTTACAGCTTCTACAGGAGAAATAAGAGCCTTCTAAAAGTGGTCAGAAAGAAGGAGAGGGACAAGAAAGCAAAAATTAAGAAAAATAAGCAAGAAAACATGCATATTTTAGCACAATAAACTACGAGGCAAATATCCAGCCAAAAATGCTAGATTCCATAGTGGAAGTTCAGCTCAAACACCAGCAGAGTGTCCTGGACAAATTACAGAAATTATTTGATCCTTTTTTTTCAATCATCTATAAATTCGGGATAATGACAAGTAGGGGTATTGTGAAGAACAGAAACAAAATCTGGCAGAAATACTCAATAAATGCCATCAGTAAGTAAATGTAGATAGTTCAAATCAAATTCATCTAGATATTACTCAAATACTGTTTGGTAATTAGACTAAAATTATAGTTTCTGTTTGTTTAGAAGACTGAAATCTCAGTATTAAATAAAAACAATCCTCACACAGCTTTCTGCAGTGGGATATAGGACAGACTACTTTTTATGCCACAGTAATCCTGAACAGGACTCAATTCTCCTCTTTCAATGCTAGTATTGACTAATATAATGCCCTGATTAGTCAAGATCAGAAAATTCTGAAGGAATTAGAATGGGATTTAAATTATCTATAGAAATGGAACTCTAAAACTCAAACCTTTCTTCCAGGATTAACTAAGAATAAGCACTCAGTGTGGCACTGAAGTCTGTTTTTTCACGAAATCTTTTGATGTTTAAGATTTGCTTCTCTCTCTTAGAACGGTGGACAAGAATAAAGGGCTACAACTTTTTTTCTCATCGTATTCCACTGTTCTCAATCATTTTCCTTAAATATCTCTCACTGCTTTCAACAGATGGGTATGGTCTTCCTTAAGATCCAGAGAGCTGTAAAACCTTCACTTTCCAAGGTGTCAGGTGCGTTGGGACATTATTGAAGGGTGCTGGGTTTGGCATATAATTTCTTGGGCAAAGCTAAGTGTTGTGGATCATACTGCGTTGTCAAAGAAACTTTGGTTCAATTCTTTAATTCTTCCCTGCACTAAGCAAAAAATGTACCAGGTTATTCAATGTATCTATTACTGAAAAAGAGAAACACCAATCCCTTTCAACTAGGGCTTTGAAATTGGTTATTTCTAAAGAATTGTAAGTCTTTCTGTACTCTAGACTAGACTGTATCCAACCCTAGAAATAAAAACAAGAGCATAAAGGGAAAAAGGAATAAAGCACAAAATGAAAAGACTTCTAGAATAGAGACTTGTGAAGAGGTTTTAAGACACACTGACCAAAAAAAAAAAAAAAAAAAGCATCCTGGTTGGGTTTCGCTCAATAAATCTTTGAAGCGCTGCTACTTGATTCTCTGACAAATATCACATAATGGCTTGGAAGTAAAGTATAATTTCAGTTCCTACTACAGAGCTATTATGATGTTCTCGGGGACCAGTTAATTTATTATGGAGCTCTCCTGTACCAATCTCACACCAATCTGGAAACAGAAAAGTCCTCTGTTCTGAATGAAGTGATTTCTCTAAAAAGGCAGCAGTTCTCAAGAGTCAAGTTCACAGCACAGAGATTGCAGAAGGACACTACCAAATTCTCTACTTCTGAGTTTGCCCAGAAAAAATTATTTTCATACACCATAAACATTCAACCAAGCGCCTATTGCTTTTAAAAACGCTAATTTTTTGCATTTTTCAAGCATAAATGAGTGAATTTACATTTATGAGAGTGAGAGGACATGGGACAAGCAGCCTAATTTAAAGACCAACAATTAGACTGATTCCATAAAAATTCCATTTCCTTTCAAGACAACTTTTAAAAACACAGCCAATGTTGTCACATTTCAAGAGTGCCTTAACCAAAGACGTCTCACCTTTCTTTCCTGGTGACAGTATGGTTAAAACAATTTTAAGTCTTGAATTCTGGCATTCTGACTTCATAACATTATGGCACACAGGTTAAGTATGAGGAATCAAAAACCACACTGTCAAGGTTTTTGCTAGTTGTGTGACTTCGGGTAATTACATAACTTTTCTGTGCCCCACCCTCATTTGAAAAATGGGGCAATAGCAGTACCTAATTATTAGAGCTGTTGTGAGTTAACAGATTGAAACGCTCTTACAATAGTGCCTGACACATAGTAGGTACTCAGTAGAAGATGGTTATTAATATATAGTAACTACATGGTCTCCAAATTTTCCCTTGGCAGAGGACAGGTTTTGGAATTAGGGATGGATCCCACCTCAGTCCTTCACTAGCCTTGTCCCAGTAGACAAAGCTATTTGTCCTCTCAGTCTCAGAGTTCTCAAGTGTAAAGCAAGGACAATAATACCTACCTTACACAATTGTTTGAGGATTAAGCAAGCAACGGGCAAGATGCTTGCCTCATAGTCAGAGTTATCTGAGTTGCACACAGCAACTGAAGGAAATAAATAGCATGTATCTTAGTCTGTAAGTTGTTAAAGAAAGAGAAACAAGAAACTGTACTTCGTTCTAAAGCCCAAAGACTCCTCAGTCTCTTACCCATCCGCCTCCTTTCCCCATCCCCACACACAAAAAAAAATCCAGGCTATTGATAAAAGAATTTCTATGTACCAAAGCAAATATGAGACTGAAAAATCAGTGGCGACTACAGTCTGCGCTTCAGGGACCACATTGACTAGGAGAAGGTTAATAACTGTTTCCTCAGAAGCAGGAAACGCTGTGCGTCCTCAGAGGATGGATGAGCAGTTATGTGTACAAGACGGGGAGGGGGGGAAACGGAGTTCAGAATGGTCAATGCAGCGGGTGTGAGTGACTAATGCTAGGACAAGAGCAGTCACACAGCCCCACAGAGGCGTGGCGCAGGACAGCCAGGAGGCCTCTGAGCCCCTGCTGGGACACACAGAGGCCCACCAATGCAAGCTACCGACACCAAGAAGAACCTAGTGTCTTTGAGGCAGCCAGACCCCTTAAGGGAGGAAAAAGTCTTAACCCCAAGTCTTAAGCCTCCCTCAGTGCCTTCTGCCAAAGGCTCTGAAAAGAGGGTGAAAGGCCAGGGGGAGGAGAAAAAGCTGTTTGTTGAAAGATGGAAGGAACATAAGTACAAAACTCAGGACTGGAACAGAATGGATAGAAAAAATTAGGAAGTGTTATAGTTAAACACACACACCGTAAGAAAGAAACGTTTAAAATTTTACTGAGCATTTTTAAACATCAATAATTCAGCCATCAATATTTTTAAATATTAAAGAGGATACAGAGTATGGTATTGATTTGAAATACAGAAAATGTCATGTTGAAAAACATACCTGGTTTTGAACTGACAAAATAAGACCAGTCAATCTGATTTCAACACAAACTAAGGGCTAGATTTCAACACAATTAAATTTTGTCTTATTAAATTATGGGTTGGGACACCAAATATTTGTATGGTGCTACAAGTAATAATGGCCCCATCTCCTATTCTTATTGAGGAATTCCAAGAAAAGAAAAGGGAATTTGAGCCTAAATACATGCTTCAATGTGAAAAATAATTGCCTAAATTTGATTTTGGGGTCAGTAGTGGTAATTTGATCAATTATAATGTGTTTTCTAAACCTGACCTATAATAGCTGCTTTTAAAATAAAACATAAATGATAACAAATGGTACCTCCAATTAATTCATTTCCAACGGATTTTGATGATCCGCATCAATAATCACGTTCAGCTATATCCAGTTATTAACCTTAATGATACCATACCTGCCGTTTAAATAATTGCTTTTTACCAGTATCATCAGTAACAATAATTTTTGCTGATAATTAGTTGATTTGTTATTCATTAAAACTGCTCATTATAATTATCCTATTAAATCATCATCCACAAGATCCACAAGATGATCATAAAGATAAATAAAATATTGCCTGGGTACCATAATTTGTCACTCATTTGAGTTTTGAAGCATAACACAGACATGGCCCAAGAGAAAAAAATTTATTTATCTTCCTCAGGCTCTAATACCCTTTCCATTTCACTTCCTTTAGGTCTTAAAAGTATGTATTTATGGAAGAAACTTAAATAGCTAAACACTTTGAAAACGGTTTTCTTAGTATTCCTAAAAAGCAGATGTGATGTTGTGTCAACCCACTAGGCAACAGCCACCAATTATTCAATCACTAATCTAGGAGCTGCTGTGAAGATTTTGTATAGATGACAGTAAAGTCCATAGTCAGTTGACTTTTAGCAAGGGAGATTATCCTAGGTAATCTGAGTGGGCCAGACTCAATCAGTTGAAAGACCTTAAGAGCAGAGCCAAGGATTTCCTGAAGAAATTCTGTCTCTGAACAGCAGCTTCAGAACATGCCTTAGAGTTCTAGCTTGCCCTTCCTGAAAGTCTGCCTTACAATTTTGGACTTGCCTAGCCAGACTCCATAATTGCCTAAGCCAATTCCTTGCAATGCATTTCTTAGTATATTATCTCCTACTGGTTCTGCTTCTCTCATGGGTCTCTAGCTGATACAGCAGGCTAGATTGTTGCAAGATGGCTTGGCTGTTGTGTCAGAGAAAAGAAAAAGCAGAAGGTACTCTTTGCCCTAAAATAGATACCTCACCATTTCAAATTGTATTATTAGATAGCCATTTGCTTCTTTGTGAGATTGTATTAATAATGCAGACATTTCTAGGAGCAACAGAATAAACTACTCCTATTAAGGCTTTTACTATTAGAGCCCCCTACTCCCACCTGAACACAGAGGATGCTACCCACAAAGGAGAGCTGTAAAGACCAGGGGAACAGTAGGCAGTAAATGGAATACTGAGACCTCAGAGCTTGGCCAAGGGCTAGTCCTATCAGAATTGGTGCTTCTCCATCTAAATTTCTTCAAATCCTGCTCAAGTATAACCTTGCTTCTCCCAGGTGGCCAAGATCTTAGAGAAATGTACACCTCGTAGGATTTCATTATCAAAAGGACAGTGCAGACTATGTATTAAGAAGCTCCAAATACTCTTACCAGTCTTTATAAAATCTATATACTCAAGAAAACAGTTTGATACACAGACTATAGAGTCAAATAATACATGTGCAGATTAAACTGTTTGAGATGACTAGTTTTATTTTCACTCTATTAATAAATGTGGGTACCAGGTTTGGTAGGAAAGGAAAGCTAGCCTCCATTTGGAGGACTTCATGATGGTTCTGATGGCAAATATCGATCTGTCAAGAACATGCTGCAAATATGAAACTGGTGACCGATTTGATCAATTTTTTAGAGTGTCATGAGACCATCAAAAAATAGCCAGTGATTTAAGGGTGTTTCTGGAGATTTTTGTTGCTAGGTGATTTCCATGAGTCACCCCTCTATGGTGAAGAGACTGACATACCTGTTCCAAGTTTGGAGGATTGAGCCAAATAGGAGAGAGATCAAAGAAATCGCTACAGATAGAAAAAAAAAAAAAAGTATATGATGTGCTTGTTCTTACGTTTCTCCAGAATGCAATTCAAAAGAGGATTATTTTAAAACAGACTTACTACTGGGCTTACTGTGCTGACCTTGGTAAACATCACCTCAAAGTCGTTTCACTTGTATTTTTCTTAAGGGAGCAGAGATGCTCATGAATAGGTGTAGACAGAATCACATGTCAGGTTAAGGTAAAGATACTGTAAGTTTCTACAGAGAGAGAGAAAGATTTTAATCTGTCCAGAATAATAAAACAAAACAGGATTTGCATGATCAGAAAAATACTCTCCTGGACATAGTGTCTTACTTCATAGGTTAATAACCATTTATAAACATGAATGTAGAACTTCCTGAAATCATATTACCATCTAGTGCTGAGGTGATTTTTTTCCTTGACGTTATTCTAAACTGGAAATGAGAACCTAACATATGACATCCTATGATGACTGTGGATTTCCATGAAAGAAAAGGAACAAAAAGCCAGTAGAAGCAACATTTGAGAACTGCCTGGCTCATTTCAGACTACGACTACATGAAAAATCTAGTTTCACAGTAAAGCTCACATTAGTTATACTGTGAGATTGCAGCTACGTTTCCTCCAGAGATCTCCAAGTTCTTTCCTGGTATCAATTTGTCAATAGCCCAATGCCTCTAATCCTGTGGAGCCCAGAGGAATCTGTTCTAGCATTATTTCTGTGGAAGCCTTTCATAAGCTTTATGGCAATCCAGGCTAAGAAGCAACAATAGTGACTGCAATGTTCTTTTGTCAAGTGCTTACTTAACTAATAAAAGACATATTCATGAGAAGAAAAGGGAATGGCTTTGGAAAAAAAAAACTGGAAGCTTAAGAGCAAAATATTTACATCCTTCTTAAATCTACTTGAACTTTCATTTAAAGTTTAAATTCATACATGTTATACCCTTCGTGGTTAGTAATAATATACACAATAAAAGTTCATTATAACTTTATAAATATGTGATAATCCAACATCTACCACTCATTAGCTATGGTGACTGAAAGCAAGTCCTTTACCCTTTTTAAAATCTCGGCTTCCCCATTTGTAAAACGGGGCTTTTCACGTATTCATTATTATTAACATGATTCAAGATGTAGCAAACTATTTTTAAGTTATTTTTACATAAATATGAATTATTAGTACAATAAAGCTGGGGCTTGAACTTGAAACATTTAAGGAATTTTAACAATGATCATAATTAATTCTATATAATATATATTATACATCACAACTATTTAATAAATTGGGAAAAATGTAATACTGATGTTCTGCCATTTATGGGTAGACTCTGTAGAATAAAGTTATTTTCAGTGATCATGCATAAATTCATGCCACTCTAAGGACGGCTGTAGGCAGGCTCAGGGAGCTATGAAGATGTGTTCTGGAACACTGCAGAGCAAATAAAATTAAAAAGCATTTTAATAAATTTTTTTTTCTAGAAAACAATGGTAAAACCAACAGTCCAGTGCACCAGTGAAAATGTCGTGTAGTCTAAAATCAGTGTTTTGGGAAATGGAATACTAAGTTTTGGGCTAGGATTATGGAAGATCCTCTGAATATCAGAGCTATGGACACAAGCCACATAAAGTTGCTTGTATCTGAATTCTATGTGCATTGTGATCTTTCTGACTAGTCCCATCTCTAAACAGGGACACAAACCTTCGGATACTGAATAACAGTACCAGTAACTTCAATATTTACTCATCTATTGTTACGTACTATTGCGTACATCAGCCATGTAAGACTCATCTCTCTACTGAAGCTCTTGGCAGTCAAAAACCTGGGTCAAACCAAAGGGTCTGTTATGTATAAAGAGTGATTTTCTTGTATTTTATAGGTTTCAAACTTAATTATTTCAACCAGTCTTCACAGGAACCATGCCAAAGGAATCAGAACCTAGAAAGTTCAAATGGGTAACCTGGTTAGGCTTCAATAAATATTCACTGAATTGAATCTCTGTATCATCTGTTAAGTACGAATGATTTGTGATCACTTAGCTTGCAAATAAATATGTAAATAAGAACTACAGTATCTTTATATAGCACTTTCCCTTATTTTATATAGTGCTTTGCCTTTTATAAAGTACCTTCACCTACATGACTGTGTTTAATGACTGACAGATTCGAGAGCAGGAGAATATGCCAAATGTAAAAAATGATGCCATAGTATCATGTATTAGGAAACATAAGGACAGCTGAACAAAATTTAGATTAATTTATGGATGGCACAGTCATAACATTTGTTACTGTTGGGATAGCTCCACAAAAGGAAATTATTTTAAAAAGAAAGCTAAAGACAAAGCTTTGCTTGCTTCCTGAAGCTGGCATATCCTTCTCTTTCTTCTTCCATCTCAAAGCAGCTCACTCTTCCCTCAGAGCTCAGCTCAAAAGCCATCCCTTTTATGAAGCTATCACTGATCCCTCTGAGTTTGCAATGAACTGCTTCCCTCTGTATTCCCATAGCTCTCTATCTGTAGCTCTAGCATAGCATTTATTTTCTTCTTCTTTGTAAATAGCTGCTTACTTTATAAAGCTACTTGGAGGCAGAGGCTAGCCTGTCATCCTTATCTCCCATTGCACCCCGCACAGGGCTCTGCAGAGCAAGGAACTCCATTAACACTCAGAGTACTGAACTAATTGGAGGGAACAACACTATGTTAAAGAACTAAGTACTCCCAGCAAGATATCCCTTGGGTCACCTTCTGCCAGATTCTGTATGATGTTACTTCGAAAACATAAAAGGTGGCAAAGACAGTGGAAAAAATAACTGAAGTGGCAGAAAAGATTATGCAGGGTCAATAATAATAATAAAAAAAAAAGTTAAAGTGGGGAGAGCACAGATGTAGGAACGCAGACTGATGGACTCTTTATTCCAGCACTATTAATTAAGGGCCCACTGTGTATCAGGCACTAAAGTAATTGCTGGGGATATAAGGGAGAACAAGGCTCCAACCCTGTCTTCAAAGAGCTTCCAATACAGTACATTGGTGGACAAGTAACCAGTAAGCACAAAATGAAGTGCTAAATGTATTGATAAGGATGACTACCTGCTATAACATGGCAGTTGCATGCCTAAGAAATTGCCTTTAAAAATAATTTCAATGAGGAAAAGGGGGTAGACCTCTAGCCTTGTGATGACGAAGTTATTTTACTGTAGGAGTTTCAATAATAAAGTTGTATGTTTAATAGTTCTAAGAATATATATGCAAAACCTAATATCCCTGAGCAAATCTACCATTCAACAACATGCAGACTTTCCCAAGAAGAACAGTCTTGACTTTCTCATCACCACCAGTATGATCACATACTTTTCACAGGGGCTTTAATTTCTTCATCAAAACATTTATTACATTAGCAATAACTGGTATACTTGTTTAACGTGTCTCTCCTTCCTTTGATCTTGAGCTCCACAGGTTAGGAAATGTGTTAGTCTTGCTCATCTTCACATCTCTAGCTCGGTACCTTGCATATAGTAGGTACTCAATAAGTATTAACACCAAACTAGTTAAATTACTAACATTTTTTATTTTTGTCATCTAATGCCTTGAAATACAGTTTCTGTATGGCCTGTAACAGCTTTTGTCCCCCTGTGTGGTGCTCATTCCAAAATGCAGTGTGAGTCTAGCATAAGATCCAGTTATAATTGTGAAATCTGCATAATGCACAGAACTAGCAAGCACAACTGGGCAGGTTGTGCCCATCCAAAGAAGCCAAGCCAAGCAGCAGAGGGAGGCTGAGACCCAATCTGCTCTCTCCTTTCCAAGCCATAACGCATCTCTTGGGGAGAAAAAAAAAACCCAAAAAACAGAACCAACCTCTTCCTAATTCACACAATCAGTCGCTTTGATAATGCAACTTGTTGGTTGTCCTAATTGAACATACTGTATCCAAATATCATGTGAACTAAAACTTGCAACAGAAGCAAGTAAGATTTATGGGTCTAAGGCTTCGCCTAACAATGCTTTTTTTTTTTTAAAAATTGAGGTACAACTGACATACAAGATCATCTTAGTTTCAAGTGTACAAGATGCTTTGACATTCATATAGACTGCAAAATGATCACAGTAAGTCTAGTTGACATCCATCATCATACATAGTTACAGAAATTATTTTTCTTGTAATGAGAGCTTTTGAGATTTACTCTCCTAGCAACTTTCATATATGCAATACAGTATGATTAACTATAGTCACCATACTGCACATTATACCTCCGTGACCTGCTTATTTTATAACTAGAAGTTTGTACCTTTTAACTCCCTTCACTCATTTTTGCCCACCAGCTCACCTCTGGCAACCACCAATCTATTCTCTGTATCTATGAACTTGCCTTTTTTGTTTTGCTTTGTTTTGTTTTGTTTTAGACTTTACATGTAAGTGAGATCATACGGTATTTATTTGTTTCTTTCTGTCTGGCTTACATCACTTAGCATAATGGACCCCAAAGTCCATCCATGTTTTTGCAAAAAAAGTAAGATTTCTTTCCCTTCCATGGCTGAATAATACTTTGTTGTATACATATAGCACATTTCCTTTATCCATTCATCCATCAATGGACATTTAGATTGTTTCCATATATTGGCTACTATAAATAATGCTGCAATGAACCGTATTTTGTCTTGTTAATCAGGAGTGTGATGGAGATACACTGGATGCTTTTAAGAAAGGGGATAATATGGCAGTCAGAAAAGTTGATTTAGGACCTGGCATTTCCATTTCCCAACATGAAATTTCTCTCTTTCACTTCAAAGCCTCCATGAGAGCCAACACATCGAGCCTATTCCAATATTTTATTAATAAAATGAACTTTTATTTAATTTATCTTCATAATTATTGATTTTAACTTTTTTTTCTGTTTTTATAAGGAGTCATTATGTTGCTGTTAGGCATGTCTAGTGCAGTTGTTAAAACATTTATCCATTATAATCTCAGTGCAAATGCCACTGCATTCATGAATAATTATTTTAATACTGTGTTATTTAGAATACATTCCACTTACTTCAAAACTACAGTTGTGAAATTATTTTGATTTTAAATACCTGGCTTAGAGCCAGACTCTCATAAGCTGTTAGTTATTAGATGCCATTAGTAACATCAGGAAAGACCAGACGATTCACAGAAAGGGAAACTATTCAGAAGATCCTTTCAAAGCAGAAAATGAGAATCAGAATGACTTCAACTTTCTACCACTAGAAATGATAATCACAATGATAAAGATGACTAATATTATTGAGCAATTCCTATGTGCCAGGCCCTGTGTTTAGTACATTTTTATCTTAATGTTTTTGAGAACAAAGAAGTGAAATAACAAGATTAAGTTGGAACCTGAACCTTCAGACCTGTTTGAATCCCAAATAAAATATCCCTAAAGGCATGCACTTTCCCAAGTAGCACAACTCCACTTCAGAATACCCAGTTCTTAAACGTCTAAAAACCCTTACACCTGAAACTAATTTAATATTGTACATCAACTATAGTCAACAAAAATGAATGAATGAATGAATTTTTTAAATTGTCCAAGACCCAGTGATCCTGGAAACTTCCTATCTAGAAAGGGCAACTGGCCCTTTCTTAGAAGGGCATAAAGTGGTGTAAAGGTATTCCTTTACTGCTGCCACTCCTAGAACCATCCCCATTTGCCCCAACCAAACAAGTGAATGTACAAAATGTGTGCTGATCTACCTACGCTGTCAGCCTAAATGGAAACTTCCTGGCTGTGGTTTTAATTGGAAATGGAACCCTTCCCTTGCTGTCCAAATTTATTACAGTTACACATCACCCTCAGGTTTTCATCTAGGAGACAAGTCATTCTGGTGATGGATGAGGCAATATTTATATATCATCTTGCAAAGTAAGCAAGGAGACTTTCAGTTTAAAAGCACTATAAGGCTACTGTTACAGTCCAGTAATGAAGACAGTGATTTGGGGGGAAAAATTGCATATAGCTAAATGTTAAAAATATTTTTTAAACCTGTGATTTTTGCATAAGTTGTATAGATCAGAGAATACCTTTCAATTCAGGTGGCCAGATGCAAGATGCCACTCTTATAATTTGTTGCCCTCTGTATAAAGATCTAGTCAAAGAAGTTTGCTTATAGGTTAGCTCAGTATCTATTTCTCCAAATTTTATGCTTCTTCTTGTCGGTCCATAATTATGAATACTTGTTAGTGATGCTCATACAACTTCCAAGTGATTTAGTGTTAGATAATTTTTTAAAAGATGAGAGACTGAGTCATGGTACATAGAGTTCTATCAAAAACCCTGAGTTAATTATGGTTAGTATGATAGATCATAAAATCTAACTATGAGTGTCCTGACAACTAAGGCAATAAGAGAAACACAATTTCTTAAACTTTGTTCAGCGCACGATAAGAAAAGCATCTCAGTAAACAAGACAAAACAAAACTTAGAGAGGACAATCCTTATGGTCTGTTGGTAGGAATGGGAAGTGGTGCAACTGCATTTAACGAAAATGCTCAGACTCTCTAACCCAAGAGACTGGCTACTGGGTGCACATCTCAAGAAAAGCAAAGTGAAACAAAACAAAACTCTCACTCATATGCACCAAGATATGGGTATAAAGATGAGTGGCTTGAAATTATAAAAAACTAAAAAAAAAGGACACTCTAAACTCCCACTAATGAAAAATGTATTTATATAATGGAATATATATGTATCACATTATATATATATATACATTTTTTACATATAATATATATATGTTATATATTATACATATATATTATATATATAACATGAATGAACTAGATCATACAGACCAAATGGATAATTTACAAAAATATTGTTGAACGAAAAGGCAAGTTGCAGAATAGATTTTTCTGGATGGTAATATTTAAAAAGTCCGAAATCAAAACTATGTATTATTTATGAACATAAAAGTTTGGTACAAAAAATATTAAAACATGGACTAGAAGGAAATACATCAAATTTACAACACTGGTTCCCTCTGAGAGAGGGAAGCAAGAAATGGATCAGGGGGCATGGAGACAAAGATGATTTCAACTTGGTCAGTAATGTTTATTTTTTAAAATCCTAACAAAAACAATATGATACTATTGTTCATTTTAAGTGGTAGTTGTACATGTATTTGTTATATTGTTTATGTACTTTACTGTTTTAAAAAAATTTTTAATGATACCTTCAAGATCAAAGACCTCCATAGCAGACTACACACTCCAAAGACCATGTATGTATTAGAGCTATAATGTTTGATATAAAATGTTATGATCAGTTAATATCTGTTTTAGCAATTCATTCATTCATTCCACAAATATTTATTGAGCCCCATTATGGGCAGATACAAGACAACTTGCCTGTCCTTGGGTGCTTGTATTGGAAAGGAGAAAAGAGACACAAATAAAGGAGCAGTGTATCACATAACATAGCAGGTAGTTATAACTGATATTCCGTCAGAAGGTACCCAGTAAAGTGTAACCACTGACACCTCTTCTGATTGGTCGGTGTTGGTGCTGTCTCAGTTGTTAAAATAGTCTGAACATCATCCCCGTAATAAACTCAATGAAGAAAAACTAAGCAGGCTCAGGGAATAGATAAAGTGTGTGGAGGAGATGCGATTTTAGATACGGCGGTCAGATTAGCCCCTTTGAGAAACATTTTTAAGCAGAGACCTGAACAAAAGGAGGGAATGAGTTATGGGAAGATAATAAGAACGTGGGTCCAAACAAGGCAAGAATGAACAGAGTTTTATGAGGAACATCAAGAAGTTGCAGGTAGGGAGGAATGAGCAAGGTGAGAGTAATCAGAGCAGAGGTCAGAGAGGTATTCAGGGGCCAGACTGCAAAGGACCTTTCAGGCAGTAGTAACAGTGTAGATTTAATTCTCAGTGGGACATAAAGATACAAGAGGAAATTGAACAAGGAAAGGACCTGACTCACTCAGATTTTTAAAATTTAATGTATGTGTATATACATTATATAATTATATTATATAATTACTTATATAATATACTTACATTACATTTATATATCATAATGTTTTATATTACAGTATTGTAAAACATATGTGAATTTGATAACAGAGCAAAATAGGGAAGCAGGGAGACTAGTGAGGAGGTACCGCAGGAGCCCAGAGATCAAGCTGGTTGGGGCCTGGCTGTTAGCAGTGGACAGGATGAAAAGAGGTCTGATTTGGGATATATTTTGAAGTTTGGCTAACAGAAATTCATTGATATGTGTTGCGAGAGATATAAAGGAGTTAAAGAGGATTCCTAGATTTTTCGTCTTGAGCAACCAGATAAATACAAGCTGCTGTTTATAGATACAGGGAAAGACCAGAGGCAGAATCGATTTGGGGAGCAGAAATCAAGAGTTCTATAATAAACATGTGAAGTTTAAAATGCCTCCCAGACATCCAAGTGGAGACAGCGTGGAGGCAGTTGGCTATATGATAACAGTTGTTACTGATAGTGTGAAAAAAAAAGAATCAAAAGTATCACACTAACTACTTTTCCCAACACTTCACCCACAAGAATACGATTTTGTTAACTAGCCAACAGTTGCTGACTTATTATTCTGGTTTTTAGATGGTGAATACAATATGTACTCAGCTCTCTATGATTTCTAACAGCTTATTTCCATTTATATGAACACGTTAATGAAAAAAAAAAAAGCAGGAATGGAAACAAACACTGTTGATTGGCTCTCTTATCCCTGAATGAAGACACTCATCACATACTGTGCATTTTCAACATTCCACACACTTTGTTTACAGGATCCAATTTTCTGAGGTTATTTCAGATAAAAGGTTTTTTAAATAACAAAATCACAGTATTACAATCCAAATCATCAATGTGACGTTAAAAAGGTTTTTGTGATGGTTTTATCCCACATACTACAAATGAAACTAGGGGAGGAATTTATAGTATAGTTTAAAAGTGGGACGTGTGTGTCAGACTTCCTGGGTTTATATCCTGTTCCACTGCTTCGCTGGAAAAGTTACTTAACCTCCTGCCTCAATTACCTCACCTACTGAATAAGGATGATAAGACTGAGGATTATGTGGACCAACAAAGGCGAGGTGTTTAGTACAGTGCATTACACCATGTAAATTCCCAATAAATGACATTATTTGTAACCATATTCCACAATTTCAATTCAACAAGCTTGCACTGAGTACTGTTATGTGCTTTACACTGTGCTGGGCACTACTCACGGGACTCCAGTGACGGCTAAATGGAGCTCTATCCCAAGCCAGACAGCAGACGCATCTGTGACAATGCTCCCTACACCACGTGCAAGGTTAGTTTTTCTAAACCTTGAAATCAAAATCCATATGGCATGGTCCAGTCATCACAACCAACCTCAGAGTGGCCTCATTTTCTGTGTCATGCACACATCCTCTTCTTCAACTTGTGCTGACCACACACACTAGGTTCTTCTCCCCCTTCAGAGAGAGCTGCTTGGAAGCATATTTGATTTCTTCATTTTATCATTTCCAAGAAGGAAAGAGAACAACAGGAAACAAACAGAAAGCTACATGTGGTGGTGAGAAATGATCGCTCAGACATGACCCGATGATACTGTCAGCTGCTGGACCTCTCAATGGACGTCAACCCTCTGGAACGAAAGGGCTATTTCTTTGTGCTGAGACAATATCCAGTTCAATTCTTCATTTAATATCTTAGAAGTCAGTTCCAAAGTAGGTCAAAGAATGAAAACCAATTCTGGTTTCTTCCTCAGCTCACATCTTTAATTTTCAATGGAACTCATACTATGAGAATCTATTTCCAGAAAGATGAGAAGAAACGTATAACTTGCCAATCTCAGTAAGTCCTTTTCCAATACGATGTGTGCAAAACATCTTTCATCCTTTTCTCCTTTTATGAGAAAAGAAATTCTAAAATCTAAGAATGGCACGTGAAAAAGTAGTCCCCCCACTGGTCTGGTGAATTAAAACCAAAGCAGATTTCACACCAGCCATTTTATACAAGGAATATGTTTCAGTATACAACTGTTTCCAAAAGGACTGATCCTAAGTGAAAAGAGACGCTCCACTGAGGGTGAATGACCACTTCTCACAGTGTTTACATTGGGAAAAAAAAAAAAAAAAAAAAAAAAAAGACTTGACGGGGCACTCAGGTGAATCTTTCCTAGCCCTGAGATGATGGCCCCCTTTCGCCACCAAATTCCAGTGCAAGAATATGCAAAATTTCCACAAAGTGAAGGGTTTCTGAAACAAGACCTATTCTTCTGGAAGAAAGGCTATTCATTTTTGAACTTGATCAACGGTCAAAAAATGGTGTCTGTTTAAAAGGCCTATATACATATATATAAATTGCTGGCTTCAGTAGAAAAAGAAAAGGGGCAAAAAGTACAAAGGGGTAAAACTACTACAATGAGGAATAAGAACATTTAAACAGCCAAGAAACATATTAAAAGTCAATCTTTTCAATAAGCAAATAAATACACGTTTAAAAATGAAATGTCCTTTTCACCTTCCTATATGTTTGTTTACCAATGCCAAATTTTAAAAATTATTACCTTGGCAGAAAAGGTGGTGGGAATAAGGATAACTTTATCACTAACCTTTTTGGTAAACGACGTTATTTTCATTTATCTGCTAACGCCTTATATTAGAAGAGGATTAAAATATATAAGGTCTATTACTGACAAGGATCTAGTGACTAGTACATTTTCATGAAATGCTGGAGGACATATAAATTAACTATCATTTTGCAGAACAGTTTGACATTAGTTAAGAGCCTTAAAGGGTAAAAACCAAACAACCTAAATGTCTATAAATAGAAGACTGATTAAAGAAATTCCATATGGTAGAATACTACATAGCAGTATATCTCAAAAACATAATGTTGAATTTAAAACGGAAGTTATACAATAATGTGTATGTTATTTTTTCCATTTATACAAGGTTCAAAAATAATGCTACTTATAATTTGTGGATCACAATCAATATGTAATTTTCAATTATTTGTTAAAGAAGAAAAAGGAATATAAAGGAAGAAAAAAATATCAGAGGGCACAGCACATATAAAAGGGTAAAGACTGTTTTGCAAAGCTTTTTTTTGGTTGTGTGTGTGGATAAGTGTATGTTTATTACTGCTTTCCAATATAAAATGTGTTTCTCACTGTGGATCAATTTAAAGCAAATTTTAAAGCCACAAGAATAGTTTACGTGGTGTAATTTGCTCATCTTCGGCCTGTTGGTCCCAAAGAGGCCTCCTGACTTCACTCTACCCTAGATGCGGTCTTCCTTCTACCCCCAGAAGTCCTCTCAAGTCCAGACAAAAGAGAGAAAGGCCCACATCCTGATTTAAGCCCAACACTTCTTTCCCCATGACTGACATACATGTACGTAGCCCCAACTAAATACAATATAATAAGCTCACCATCTTAAGTGCACGTGCATTTACTATGGGAGGTTTGGAATATGGGAGAAGAAGGGTCTGTTTAATAAAGAAAACTATGCTGATACATGTTCGACAAAGCATTGTAACAAACAGGAAAAAATGAAATGAAAATAACATCAAGTCATCAAGGCAGGAGAATAACTGAATATACATCCACGTAAGAGGATATTTATAGCGATCAAATCATATTTTCTAAGAATAAATGATATAAGTAAATGTTAAAACGAGAGTAGTAAATGCAAAAAGGTGAAAAATTATATGTGATATGATTCTGACTCCAATTTTGTAAAACAAAATGTATATTATATCTAAGAAGAAAGACTGGTAAGAAATATGGCAAACCAATTTCAATGTTGAGTGTTCAGTTTTTCATCTTTTCCAAATTTTTTATTTGGAAAAATATCTTTTTAAAAGAGTCAATTAGAAATGGAAAAAAAAAAATCCCTCATACATGCTTTCAGTGTCGAAGCTCAGAGTAGATTTTTGCCTCGCTCATCTCTCTTGTGAGAACATTATGATAAGCTGCCCCAATGCAGTAGCTAAATTTTTCTAGTTTTCTCTTAATTTACAGAAGAAAAGAATAAACATCTATGACAAAAGTTCTCAAGAAGCAGAAAATACTCCAGAAAATCAAATACTATATCCAATCAATTAATCAATTGATTAGTTAAAAATATGTTCTTACTTATTTGTTGCCTGAGAATATAGAAAATGTTATGAGGTAGTAAAGCAACATACAGTCTCTGCTGAGCAGAGATACTCTTCATCAGAGAATACAGTACAGGATGCTGTCTCACGTATCATCTCATTTAAAGCATAGTGATCCAGATCAAGAGTCTGGATACGGTTAGCACATGAAACAAATGTGTATGCGAGTGTATAAATCAATAAAATACAATGAAGTGCTAAATGGTGCAGTGCAATAGAGTACATAGATAGGCATGTATTTTACCTACATACGTAAAAGTCAAGAGAATGATACAAGCTGAAATTGGCAGGAAGAATATAGAGAAACCAACTTGACATTAGACCCTGAATGGGTGGAATTGGGATAAGCAGAGACTATTCCAAGCAAGAGGAATCTCTTCTGTTTGTCCTGGTAGAGAAAACACATGAGATGAGGGACTTCTTGTGTGATGACTCTAGTCATCAACATCCTAGGAACAAGACGCCAGCCTAAGACCCATCACAGCTCCAAAGCCAAGTAGAAAAAGCCCCCCCACCACCACCAAAAGTCTACACAATATGCCTAAGAGATCCTATTTTTGCTTAGGACACTGTTTCTCACATTTTTCAAGTGATATTCCTCTAAAGCAGACAAGGTCACATACCTCTTGGGGAATTGAAGGCAGTAACTCAAAGTAGTCCACTACAAGGTAGCCATTACATTGAAATCTCATGCTCCATCTTTAAAAATCTTGCATTTGTGCATTCAGTGAAATGCTTTTCCTAATTATTGTGTAGAGCTGGAGCTCCAGGTATATGAGCCATGCTTATTTTATGCAGTATTCTCCAGCATCTCCTCAGTTGAGAATATATATATAAAACTCATCAGGCTCTGTGATTTTTTTGCTCCTCTACCATCCTGCAGATGTATCAGTCTACCATCAACCAGACCACTGGGCTGTCATTTAAATGCTGTGCCTCCATCTGCTGCATCCAGACTTTTTTCTTATCTTCTGCAGACACAGTTTAACATTAGGCCACTTGGTATATACCAGACAGTATTTTCCAAGTGGCCCTTTAAAATGCAGCAAAATAGTGTTTCACCTTTAAATTCTGAGTGCTAGTCTTACCTCTCTGGGTACACACCACTTTGTATTAATTTTGCTTAGGCCTCTACTTCCTCTGGAGGCAGGCACCACATGTTATTTGATTTTGATTCTCGCCGCCTCCACCACCACCACCACCACCAGGTTCTGCATTCTGTGCTTGCGTCACTCTGTACACAGTAGTCTGCAATAATACTTGTGCCTTAGCCCAACGGAGACAGGCCACTTGTGCACATAGAGAACGCTGTCTGGAAACAATGAATGACATGAGGTGGCTTTAAGTTTTGTTAGCCCCACCATAATCCTTACCAGCTACCTCCCAAGGCCTCCCCCATAAACCATGCATGCTATGCCAATGCAGCCTCAACCCAAATCCAGTAGTCCCCTTCCAATGAGACAGCTGGCTGGTCTTAAATCCCCTAGGGATGCCATAGGGTCCCAGTGGGAAATAAGGTGAAATAAGGCTGTAAACGCTCAGATTTAAAAATCAGGTAGAGTACTCTAGACTTGATGCAATGGATAACAGAGAGCTACTGTAGGCTCCTCAAAAGGGGAATACTTGATACCAGATATACCAGAAAGACTGATCTCTGTGGAACTTTATTCACTGCAAACATGAATTAAAACTTTTCTAAGAAACAAGTCTAAATAATGAACTAAATAACAATGAAGTGTTAAAAATGAAGGAACTGAAGGCTTTAAAAATTCCATTCTGGCATAATTAAGGGATAAATCAGTTCAAATGAAAGATGTCACTGTTATTAAAACTTCATTCATTTATTAAATTACATTTCATGTGAACAGAGCGGATTTTTAAGATCATTCGATTATTATATATGTCAATGTCATATGTCATTTCCAGTTTTTGGAAAATTGATATTAATGCCTTGTCATTGAAAACGTAACTGAATTTATCAAATTAACTTCTCAAAGGCCACCTGATAGCCACCAGATGGCAACCTGAGCTGATGTCAAATCAGAAATGTAAGTTATGGATAGCCCTGAGACTATGCACCACCACACACTCATCCCGCAGGGTTCCTCTAACATCATAAAACATGAAGGCTTTCTACCACTTTTGTAAATTTCATTTGAACATAATAAAATACTCTCTATCCACAATGCTTACAATAATTAAAATTTTTTTCTTAATAGGAGTCTATCTAGAAACAGCAAAATATGGAATGATCATTAATAGACCTGCTATGGTGCTTGAATAAATGCCTATCAAGAGTGCAGGCACACATTAGCAAATTTCCTAAAGAAAATCCATTTTCATTTCAAATTCTGACATTTTATTTAGAAAAATTACACCCTTTCTTTTAATTATTTCAGTAAACATAATGAGGGTATTGCTAACTACACCTCAGAGTACTTTATTTTTTCCATTTTTTAGTAATATGAGTCTACATGTAATTAAAGGCGTGCTGCATTAACGACGCCAAAGGCCTCCAAGGGAAGCATTTAATGTCCACCTCATAATATTAAGCCAAAATTACATGCACAGAAGACTTTTTAATAATCTTTGTTTCCTAATTTAGTTTTGATTGGCTCTGAAATCCATAGCTGCACTCAAGGGCTCACATTTCCACCATCATCAGCACTTCTGTGCCATAAATTGTACAAACGCCTATGATTTCTTCCGTCTACAGGCTTCTTTTGAAAGCTTCTGTTTAACTTATCCAGAAAATTAGCTGCAGGCTGGAGATAATTGCAGATAATTCTGCCATTTTTAAGCCACTAGGGTGTTGCATGGAGATATGACAGCTAAGTTTGTCTAAACACAAAGAACAAGTCATAGCTTTGTTGTTGTCACTTCAGCTTTACACACAGGTTCAGATCATCCTATTTGCTCTTTATGCAAATTGAAACAAACTGTAGTCACTAGATGATCTGTGTTTTCTGACAAAGCTGTGCTACCTGAAGGTTTAATGTGGCTGAAGGAAGGACATGATCTATATTAACATGTTATCCCAGCCGAAAAAAAAAATGCTCAACCCTCTTCTACCCTTCAGATTGTTCCTCGCTAACAAAAATAGGTTTTTTAGCCATCAACAACTTGTGAGGAATATACCAAATTAAATTAAAAGGGAAATGCAAGGTCTCAATATACAGAATTCATGCATATATATGTATATGGACATATGTATTTCCACTCTCATAAGTAGAAATGGCAGAATCTCCCATAAAACTGATGTTTAAAATGCGAATACTTATGGTACACAACAATTTAAAATCACTAGACGTTAAAGAGTTATTAAGTAGGTTATCTAGGTTAATAAGCGGAGATCTACTTCTACAAATGGAATTATGTAGTCCTTTTTCCCTAAAATTTCACTCTAAAGTAAATGCAGCATTCAAGGATGGTCACTGCCATGTAATGATGGAAGTAACGCAAAAAGCAGCAACACAGACCCTCCATGCTTTGCCAATAACTTCAACTTTATATAAAATAAATTGGCTATGGGAATTACAGGATATTTCTCTGACCAAATGTCCCCTCGGTGCTCAGAACTGTTATAGTCACAGCTAATAAGGGTGTCACTAGCAAGGCAGGTGATTACTGAATCCATTTCGCAGCAAGCATTTACATATCAGGGCTAAGCAGTGACTGCGCTTATGTGGCAGCTGCCCTGATGTAATAGGCCATAACGACTCTGAGGGAGCAGGTATGGATGCGTGTGTCAAGGAGGGGAGAACGTGAAAGTCATAACACAAATGACTTGATGGATTCCCATTAGACCTTGGGCTAAGGAGCACCTAAACAGGTCTGATATGACAGCATCCTGAGACAGCTTTACAGCCTTGTGTCAGGCACCCTTACACTAAAGACTTTTATGGAAAATCCAAAACTGCAGAGAGGAAGCGTTGCTATAGTAGGTCTTCATCTTTGATTTAGTATATAGCATGCATACAATTAGTCCCATATTATGTATTTAAAGGATAGATTATTAAATCTGTTATGCTGATCATATGCACATTAAGGAGTCCAAATTAAGCACTGATAGGTGACGTCTCCAAAACCTCATACTCTCCCTTGGAAAACCATTCTGCTCAATGACAAGCTTAAACCCATCAATGCTTGGGAACATCTGCATCACAGTAAGATGCAGCCTTTTAAAACACTGCCCTGTGAAGTTTTATATAAACATATAAAGTACACATGACTGCACTTGAGAAAGCTGAAGGATATCATTTTAATTTTTTTCTTTTGGTCTCTAACATCACATAGCCAGTGGACTAGTAGGAACCAGCTTGCTTAAGGACCTATGACCATGTCCCTGTGAAAGGCAGGCACAAGAAGTTCTGTAATGTGCCCTTTCCCACTCATGACGGGAGAAAGAGGCATGCTGAAGACACCAAACAAACCCTTCAACATGATGGACAGGAGCAGTGCTGAACAAGCATCTCTTGCCAGAGGCTGAGATCAGGAAAGCCACACATTCAAATCACACATTAAATTCACCACACAGGGCCTATGCAAGTACAAACAACACACTGCAAAAGGATCTTTGCTATTTTACTCTGATCTGTAAATTATTAAACAATTCCACAAGAGTCATATTGCTACAAGTACATGCAAACCAATATGCAGCGTTAGAGTGTTCTTAATCATACAAAGAGTTGGCCCAGAACTCATCCTCTGCTGAGGAGTGGAAAATGCACTACCTGTCACCTGAACAGCCATTTCATCTCAGATTTGCAATGAGGCCTTAAATTTGACCTTTTATGAGGGATTATTAAAGACCTTATAGAAAGCCAAAAAATGCCCCTGCTGCTTTATAGATTTATTATAGTTTTCCTGATGTGTTTGAATAAACTTCTCTTCTGGAAGTCTCTGGGTTCTAAAAGACAACTTCTTTGCAAAGCACATACCTGTTTCCCAGAGAGACGGGTCCTCTCTTTGAAATACTTAGTCTTTCAGGGCACTTTAGTCATAGTGACACCTCATAGCCAAGCTCTTTTTCTCACTCTCCACGAAATCAGGTTTAGACTATAATTCAAACCAGTCCCCAAAGGCACTTCTGAAAAATGGCAAGCCTTTAGCTTTTAGGTGAAAACACTCTTTATTGCTCAAAATTGTTCCCTGTTACAAAACCTTTTCTACAGTGCTAGGTCTAAGATGATCTTATGCTGATTTAATTCACTGGGGACTGTGAACAGATGCTACTTTGATTAATAGTTTCACTATCCTGAAAATGCCAGGCCAGGTTCAAGATAATAAAGCCAGGTAAAAACACTATTAAAATCTGCCATACAATTATATGTTATGTGGAGAAAAAATGGGATCACAGTTCCTGTATCAAATAAAGACTACCTATATTAGAAAAAAAAAAGCAATATAAACCAAATGGACATGCTGAATTCTTTAGCACACTGGTCTACCTCATTTTAATCACCAAACTCTTTAGTAATACCTTAAAGGTATATTTTCAGCAATGTCTTTAGTAAAAATTCAACGTGTCGCCACAATGTTACCTTTCCTCACAGCATTTACTTCTCCGCCCAGAAAAAGACTTCTATATACTATGAAAACAATGAATTCTCTAACTTGGCTTATCAAAAGGATAGCATTTAAATGTGTAGGCTCCATGTCATTACTTTTCAGCAAATACATTTTCAACATTCCAACATTTTCTACAGGAAACCACAACCCTTGAAAATAAGAGGCTACATAAATTATCAAATAAGACTTTTCTGGAAAAGCTTCTCATGAGGCTCTAGTCCCATCTCCTTCTGTGTTTCTCCTCTCACTGGTCTCCTAACCAAGATCTTCCAAATTATAGAGCTTTCCTAAGGGGGAGCGTATAGCTCAGTGGCAGAATGAGTGCTTCGCATTAGCATGCACGAGGTCCTGGGCTCAATCCCCAGTACCTCCATTAAAAAAAATAATTAAATAAATAAATAAACCCAATTATCTCCCGCTCCGCCCCCAAATTGTGAATCATAGCCCTTTCCTGATGAGGAAAATCATGACGTCTACCCTAGCTTTGAATTGTGGAACTAGGGGCTGGCCTTATTTTAAATATACATATGAAGAAATCTTTGTGTTTTTAAAGCTGGCTTACCAATGGATTTTATCCTTACCATATCATATTTAGCCTGGTCACATTTCCAATCTCCAATCTAAAATTTAACCTTCAGTTGGACTTGTTCTGTTATAATTTACATACAGTGCGCTTGTCTCGGAGAAACCTTTGGTTTGCAGGAACGTGGAGGTTAAGTTCCAGTGCATCAATCACACTGTGCAAACTACAATTCCAGGGAGCACAGGCCTCCACTGAGAACGAAGCTAGCCTGTCAGCACAAATCTGCCACCTGCAGATTCATCTTATGGCCCCAGTTGAGTCTTTACACTCCCCACATTTCATGCATATACAACATGCCTACACTTAACACGAAATATTCTATTCAAAAAGGTTGTCTCACCATTGCACAGAATGTCTCAGGAGGGTCTCCGCAGGTAATGTCTGGAGGATCCAGTTTCACTTTCAGATATTTTGTCATGTCCGTGGATTCCGGCTGACAGGCCATGTAATCCCAAACTTTCCCTTCTTCTGTGTAAATCTGAGTCTTACACACATCATAATGTCCCCACACCAAAGGGTAGGGCTGCATCACTGAGGACACTGTAACCCAAAGGGCATGAATGGACAGGAATCTTGACAAATACATCTCTAAATTCTTGGCAGTCTTCGTGGTAACTAAAGCAGGGTTTGCTTTTCTGTGGTATCAGTCTACTTTACATATGCATGTATGTCTATTCGTAGGTAGGTCTGTATATTTAAAAAAAAAAAAGGAAGAAGATGCGATCTCAAAGTAGATTTTGAAACTAAAAGTGGACAGTTTGGATATTGCGCGTGTTCAGGGATACTGAGGACTTTGGCAGAAGCCTAGCATACTTGTGCGTTAGGCATTAATGACTTGCAGCTTTTTCATTGTCCCAGAACGTATCTATTACACTTGGGCCTAGTTTGGTTTTTGTAAAAGATGTCCAGTAGCAGATAATGATTTAGCAAAGTGATGGCTCTCCTGGTGTACATCCGATATCCTGGGTGATCCTCGATGCTCACAGATCACAAGCGATGCTCAGATGCACTGAGGTATCAGTATCTGAAGCAAAAGGATGAGCGTCTATACCCCGGTGTCTGCTTCCCATCAATCATTCTTTTCTTCTGGCAGCAACACCCTTTTAGAAACAATAAGAATAAGAGTTACTGTCCCAGAATCAATGCATTACAAAATATATGATATGTTGACATTTGGGAGGTTTGATGCAATATAAAGCAAATTGGTGTAATATGGATAACCTTTACTCAGCTGCTTTGCTAGAATGAGCAAACCACAGAAATCATTCATATTGGAGAGAATTTCGATATGAAGGATTTAACTCTTCCATAACAAAGACAGATGTGTGTGTTCCAGGTGAGTTACAGGTTTTCGCTTCAAAAATTATATTTCCATCTTGACAAAACTGAGAGCAAGCAGCTAGATTTAAACATTTCTCATACATCGCAGTGCGAGAAAATCCTCCTGGAGAACAATGGAGGAAAAATAAGCGCTTTTATAACAATGACAAAGAAGTGACAACTACTGGAATGCCTTTTGTCTCTTAGCAAAGAGACCCTAAAAATTTCCAAATTCCTTGTACATTTCTTAGCCGTTGTTAGCTGGAGTGAAAACTGGCATTGTTGGCATGAGCCTGTCCCTCTGGACTTGTTCATTATATTGGAAGAATTTCACATCTTTTGTTTAGTTGCATTTAGTGATAAAGATAACTTGGCTCTCTGAAAAAAAAAAAAAACCCTCAAAAATAAAACCAAAGGAGCAAATTTTCCTTTCATAAGAATCTTCTATTTTCTTACATCTTTTTATAGCCATTACATCTGCATTTGCAGTTACTTTCTGCAACAGAAGAAGAGAATTTGTCCCAAAGGCGAATATTATACGCTGCTTTAAAACTAAAAGCTCTGTAGTAAAATGCACAATTTAAAATGCACATATAAAAATAGCTGAGGGTGAGTTAACAGGCCATGAAGCAGAATAACATGGCACTAATTCCAAGAGAAAATAAAAATTACTGTTTAAAAGTACTTTTGGGTTAACTTACAGCCTACGTAAGTATGGGTACAAGTCACTGGAGAGTTTAACTGGCAACTTTCCCCCCTAGAAATCACTGTTCAAATCTAAACAAACAATAATGTTTGAAATCCAGGTGTAAGAAAAGTATATTTGCTTAACTAGTTGGTTCTTATTGTCATAGTCCAAATAATTTTTAACTATTTTTTTAAATGCAGAAGGACAAAAACGCCTACAGTTTTAGGAAATACCATTATAGACCCTTCAGTTCACACTAAGCAGTTTAAATATGGAAGTTCACTATCCTCAAACAATCTTATAAAAGGAATTCACTATATTTAAATAATGCACCATCTTAAAATGAACTAAACCACAGAGACTATGAAATGCCAACAGATGGTTGAATTGTGTTTCCATAGCAAAGCAATTTATAATAATTGCTTTATGGATGCAAGTGCAATTTTCATTATATTCAATTCATAAAATGTTATCATACTGCTGCAATTTGTGATATTTTCTATTAGGAAAAGTGTTGAATATTTGAGTTCCTATGAAGCAATAATTAGCAGTTTGTCTAAACATGTATAAACTACAGATTTAAATCTGCCTCTTCCTTGTAACATAAAGACTATATTGTGTTGAGTACATTTTGAAATCTTAATCTAAAAAGAAGAAAATCACAGAGAAGCATGTATTGTGGCTACGACTGCCTTCTGCTTTTTTCAGATTCATTAGTAATTTTAAGTTGGTATTTTCAGAAATATCCAACATTTTGACAATTAATAATCTGAAAGGATATTCAAATAATACAAATTTACATTTTCTAGATGCATTTTTTAAATGCGTTTACTACTTTGTTAAAATAAGAACAAACACTTCTACAGGGTGGTGAGGAGGTGGGCTTTATAGCTGAAGCAGTGTAAAGTCTACCGCACCAGAAACTGTTAGCTTCAATTCTTAGTTTCAAATACACAGCAACTTATTTATCAAGAAACATACAATGTTGAAGACCTAGAATGAAATGCTTTGAGTTTGAACTGAGTGAGCACTACAAACTAATTTTTAATATTATTTTAAAAATATGACCTTAAGTATATACTTGAATTCTCCCTAAGATTAATTATATTTTTTAACCAATAAATGTTGTCCCTCAATCCATTTATTCTTGGCCACTGCCTTCATCCACATTTCGCCTTACCTGATGCACAAAATAAAGGATGACCATATATGTGTGTGTTAAAAATTTGGACACTAAGGAAATGTATGGGAACCTGTTACTATTTCCTGACACAACAGCGATCCCAATGTAAAGAATTCTCATTAAAGTACACCAGAATTATAATGATGGTCACTACACAAAATTATGGACTACATCATTGATCAGATTTAGAAAACTGACAAGGAAAAATGCAGAGGAGTGCAAGACATTTGAATATTAGGCAGTTGCAGGACTGTGCGACAGACATTCTTGACAAGAAGCAGCCAATTATAGCTTAAATTTCTGGCACATAACCAGTTGTGATTAATAGTTTTCCATTACATTACAGACATATTATTAATGTATTAAAAATGTCAAGCTTTGGCAAGCACTAATATGGCATGGCTCAGTTAGTCTGCAGAATTTACATTTAATGAGCTCCCATTGACACAGAAAAGGATATTGACCACGGCATATTACAGATCAGGAACAGAGGGTCACTAAGCTGTTCTTTCACATAATTATTTGATTTCACTCCAATTTTTATGTTTGTAGCATCACTTAGAATGCATCCTTCACATCAGGATCTCCTTACTTTTCAATGCCACATACACTTCAAAGAAAATTCTCTCAATTTAAAATCAGTAAAAAATTGAATCAATGAACTTCCATAACACACAATAGAAAAGAAGCCTCTGTCTAAATCAGGAATTTTCTACTGAAGTATAATTATGAAGTTCTCAAGGAAAATTAAATGATTTAAAAATAGAATATTATTTACCCCTTAACCTCTGTTACCTAATAGCACCAGTTCCCACCTGGTTATGCTTTCAACCAGGTTAAAATCTTCAATAGCTTCTTAAAAGCTAGGTCATCACAGCAAATAGCCAGGCAAGCCGATACGAGAAGGACAGTCAATGACATACTTGGGGATTTAATATACTAAACCCATCTCTTCTTGCCCATAACTGAACTCATTGCCAAGTAATGTGGGCTTTGAATTTGTCTCAGTTGTTCATTTCACCTAAATGTGAGCAGCTTCAGAAGAGCTCTGGGCAGCCCCAGTTCTAGTTCTTTACTCAGGGAACCTTGAGAACTCACTGTAATCTGGTAGTGCCATCATCCCTACCTGCGCACCCAAGTACTGGGAAGTCCTCTTCAATAAAAATACCCACTAATATGCTATGAGTACTCCACAGACTTCTCACTGGTGTACACACTTGTGAAGCCAATGTGAAAATATAAAATTATGCCATGCTCTCAAGTGGATAGATGTCATTGATCTGGACTAAAACGGGCTGTATAAAATGGCTTCGTGTACAAGGAACATCTTTTTCCAGGATTCTGGAGCTAATTCCTTGCCACCTTGGGTTAACTTTGCTGACATTATTTCACAGGTCCTTTCCCTCATCAGAAAAGAAACCTCTCAACCACTACACGGAATTAATAATGATCAAAATTATAGGTAATTATATTCCAAAACAACTGCCAACTTCATCAACTGAGAGGAAAGTATTGACAGTAAAGCCACTAACCCTAGCTGGCTCTGGGCATTCATTTTACTAAATAATCTCACTAGGAGGTGGGGGCTGGGCGTGGTAGTAGGCTATTTACTCCATAAACAGTCAGCTCTTCAGGGGCACCTGAAATAGGCAGCTATTGACTCATTCCTCATAGACATTAAGAATTTTATAATTATGCATGTTTCTGAATGGGAAAGAACAAAAAGAACACTGACTATAATCACATTCCATTGAGTGAGATATATAAGGAGATAAAGACATATCCAAACTCCATAACCTATCAAAATTAGCAGCTTCCAACACTGTCATCATAAAATTGACTAGAGGAGATATTTAATATATATTGAACGCTCTTTGCATTTCTTTACTTGTTATGAAGAAAGCATTTTCTATTCATCCTAATGGGAGACATTTGCTTCTACCCTTTTGTTAACTGTCTCTCAAAATATAATGAATTTAACATGGCCTGCAATATTATTGGCATATTCTACTCATACTTGATTTGAGTATTAAGAGCAACTGCCTATCACAAGATTCTTAATAAAACCAAACAGCACACCTTAGTATTTGAAATATTTCCTTTCACCTAGAGAAGATTGATTAGGGAAATTAGATAGCATATATTTTGGGGGATGTTTGAGGATGGGATAATACATAAAATTATTTCAGAATCAGTTCAGCCTAGAATAAATATGCTGTTTCATTAATAGAGAATAACAAATCTTTTATTGTCAGGTAGGGAAGTTCAGAAATCCAAGGTTTCAAATATACATTTGAGAAAATCTACACCCACTTGAAGTTTTAAAACAAAACTTTGGATTCTGAAGATAAAATTATTTTTTAAAGTATGCTAAATCTCTTACTGACATATAATATAATTCATACACACACATTTTTTCTGTCAACATATAATTGATTTTCTGCGTTGTATGAAATTTTGTTTCTTTCCAAGTGACTTAGTGCTTTTGTAACTCTAAAATTCTCTCTCTAAATCTTTACAACAGTAAGAAGACATATCAACTAATTGTGTAATGGCTCAATTTTTTAACACTGTTATTTGATTTTTTCCAGAATATTAATGGAGTCAAAGACAGGTACATGCACCACTTACACATATACAAAAATAAACTGCAAAATACATTAGCCTTCTCCTTAAAAAGCTAACCTGAATCATTTTAACACACATACCCAGTGAAAGCCGACAAAACAAAAATCTCAGTAGGAAAAACAGCTTTATATGCATATAAAATAAACTGTTTTCTTACAAAATGTGAAGACTACCATTTTAAATTTCACAGTGGGAAGTATCACCAAGTTAATAGCCAACTATGTGGAATTTTGAATCCACTCATGTTGGTTTTTAGTGGTGAAAGAGACCTCATTTCATGGCATCCAGAAATGAGAAGGAAATATATCCCTTATGTATATAAGCTGGAACAACCTTCCATGTGAAACACTGGAGGCTTTTTTTTCTTTGCAGGCTGATGTACATGCAAAGATCCAAATTTTGTCTCAAGGAAGAACTGAAAGTTACTTATCTTCCAAAAGAAACTTGGACAGTTATTGAGCTGATATTCCTTCGCTAAAGATCAAGGGTGGGAGGGGAGCAGTAAGGCATTCAAAGTGACAGTTCAAAATAGTTAATGAAACCTGGGGTTGTTAATTCCCCAAAGGTTAGAGATGCTCTTCTCTCAAGGACTAGACAAATCAGAAAAACCTTGCCCCTACTCCAAGAAGAGAATTTCTGGAAAACTTTTTCTAACGAACTTAACCATTAAGTATATCTGAACAAATGATTTTGTTGGAAGATTTTTCTGTCCCCCCCCCCCCAATTCTGTAAGATAAGAAAACTTTTAGTATTTTCAGTCATAAAATAGGGCCTTATTTCTAGAGCAAATCTACTGCCAGATACGCCATATGTTTAGTGGATTTCTGAATCTTACTCAGAATTTTCCATTCCAAAGATTGACAAACTGTTATGATAACAAGTGGCTCCATTAGCATTCCCTGGGAAGAATGGGGGAGGAAGCGGGAAACAAAAGCCTCAACTCTGGAAATCTATACCCAAAGCGAGGATGGAAATGCAACCTCCAACTTTTCCAAATAACGTTGCTTAAAATGCCTGCTAGGAATTTTTCTCCCTTGCCCTGTAAAATGACAGTCTCTTAAGTGGATTTCGGGGGGGAGGGGGAGAAAAAAAAAGAAAGAAAGAAAAGAAAAGGAAAAGGAAAAAAAAAAAGGGAGAAAAAAAAAGTCCCCGAGTGAGGTTACTAAAATAAACAGCAGAGGGCGCAGTTTCTTTTTTTATCGAAGTTCCTGTGTATGATTCACTTAATTGGTTATTTTGGGCCCAATAATATTCAGTATTATTTGTATTATATATAGATATCCACAGATCCATACAGGAGGGCAATTCAATGTCTCTAGCCAAATCCATCAACCGATTAATGCAATGCCAGTAAAGAATCTGAGAAAATATTCCAAACAGCGTTCCTACACCAAGTCTTTCCTCTATCACTTTTCCTTTCTCCCTAGCTGCACAACATGGGATAGTAATGCTTAATCTCACATTAATAAAAGAGATGAAAAGAAAGGAACTTCAAAAGCTCAGTGTGACCACCAACCCTAAGGGGTCGGCAAGAGGGCAAGTTTTTACCCCAAGCAAGGACAATTAGCAAATGAAAGAGGGGAAAAAGAAAAAACAAAAAAGAAAGGAAAGGAAAGAAAGAAAAAAAGAACCCTCCAGTGCGTTGTATGTGGTCAGGTGTGTGTGTGAGAGAGAGAGAGGGAGAGGGAGCTGTGTGTGTCTGTAAGTCCGTCGATGGAGGCACCGACCCAGGCACTGAGTACAGCACGGACACACAACCTGCCCGGGGCGCACACCAGGAAGACTTGTGCGTGGGTGTGAGTGTGCGGGGTGTGTGCTCGCAGAGGCTCCGCGCGCTGCCTCCTCAAGGCGCTTCACAAAGTTCCTCGCCCACCCGGAGCCTTCCCTCCCGCCTGTGGATTGCGCAGAGGAGGGGGGTGTCGGGGGGAGGGAGAGAGGGAGCCCGGGGGGTGGGGGAGAGGGGCAAAGGCGGGACGCTCGGGTCGAAGGGAGGGGGACGCCGGCGGCACTCACCGTGGGGCTCGTTCGCCGGGAGCCGGGCGGGAGCCCAGCCCAGCCTGGTGCGCCTCGGGCGGCGGCCGCAGCGGCGGAGCCCCGGGCGGCGCTGGGCGCGCGGAGGCTGTTCCCGCCGAGCTTCCTCGGGGCGCGGGGTGGAGCGAGAGAGCTGGGGGTGTGGACCCGGGCGCCGCCGCCCCGCCGTCGCACCCCGAAGTCTGGGCTGCGCCCGGGCCGCGGCGGGAGAGGACCCCGCGGACCCAGAGCCCCGGCCCGCCCGCCACTCCCTGCCGCTTAATTACCTTCGCCTTTGGCCCTCGGGGGGAGCCTCCTGCGCGTCGCCCCCTCTCGGAGCCCTGGCCGAGAGGGGGAATTCCTTCCCGTTGACGTCCTCTTCCGAAATGCAAAAGATCAGTGACTTTGACAGGTAGATGAGGGGGAGGGAATAGAGGTGGGCGGAGAGGAAGAGAGGATGAGAAAGGTGCCTCTCCCTCCAAAAATATAGTGATATTAATAATGAAATCTCAGCCTTTGGGAGGTCTTGCCAGCCCAGTCCACCGCTTGCCGACTCTCCTCCGCGCCTCCTCGCGCCACTGCCTCTGCCACTTCTCGCCTTAAACTTTTACTGAGGTGTTTTTTTCCCCCCTATTTCTATTTTTTCTCAATCCCCCCCCCTTTTTTTTTTCCAATTTTTAAGCTGCAGGACGATTTCCTGATTCCCGGGGATCAGAACCAGCAGCCCGGCGGTTCTACCCCGCTTGGCACAGCTTTCATTTTATTTCGGATGAAGACGTTGAGCTTAGTCAGAAGGGACATAAATCAGGACAATTAGCATTGGCGCCAAGAAGATCCTCCAGTACCAATTTCGCCCGAGCTTTCTTCGCGCATTCCTCCACTCAAGTCAGAAATGTCACTGCACATAGCGCTGATGGCTGCGAGACGCGACGCACCCGAAGTCCAGTTGATGAAATATACATGGCCCACGATGCTTCTGGATTGCGGTTCCCAGGCTCCCCGCCCCCGCCCGCGGCGCCTGGCCGGACCCGACTCCGAGCCGGCAGCGAGCTCTCTGCAAACTTAGTGGCGCGTACGTATTAAAGAGTGAGCGCGAGGGCCGAAGAAAGAAAGAAGCAAGCCGGGGAAAGCTGCAGCCCTCGGAAGGGTGGCATGTACGTTTCACTTAAAAGCAGATCTTCTGCAACTGCCAGCAAGTGGAAGGATTGCAAACCTTATACTACCTCGAGACCTGGACGCTCCGAGCGGTCCTAACTCCGTCCTGCTTGCTGCTGCTGCTCTAACCGCTGCTGCTGCCACTCTGCGACCTCGGGGTGCCGAGGCTCTGCGACCACCACTCACCTCCCCCACCCTCAGCTCGCCCACCAAGCGCGGTTTTCTAGTAATTCTTCGCGTACCTTTCACTCATGCCCTCGCCCGTCCCATCCCTCACTCTTGGCTCTCTTCTCGAAAACCGTTCTTAAGCACACCCCTCGCTCCTAGCAGATCGCAACAGTGTTTTTCAACCAGCAATTCCCTTGCCTAGCCAGCGGCCCCTACAGCGCAAGCCTCGAAACTCCTAATTTAGAAATTCATTCTCCTTTCAAAAGTTGAAGTTGGAGAGAGAGAGAGAGCTGTGCTTTTCAGGCCCCCTCGACTTACTGAAGAGAAAGACAATTGCCCCCGCCCCACCAGTGGGGGCTCAGACTTACCGGAGATCACTCTTAGCTACACACCAACGTCAAGGGAAAAGAAAAATTCAGACTTAGATACTTAGACAGGGAGAGACTTTAATTAAAAAGAAAGACTATTGCAATAGAGAAATCTCACAAATCTGCAAGCATCTCAAAATCAAGCAGAAAGACCTTTTTGCATGGTCAAGGGCATAAACGGTGAGGGAAAGTTGGGCAGATGAGAGGGAGTAAACCCATGGCTTGAACTGCTGGTTTGGTAAGAAATGTGTCTCTGTGGCCCACTGATTTGGGGGATAAGCTGACAAGGAAACATGTTCTGCATTTTAGTGTTTGCTCAGATGTGGGGTACACATTCAGGGTCCGAGGAGGAGAGAAGCAGAACTTAAGTCTGGTAAAGACAAAGCGGAGGGTAAGAAATGGGCAACTGTGAACACTTGGTCACTCACTGCATGTCCCACAGTGGAGGCACAGAGCTAAGAGCAGAGGAGTCTTTTTTTTAATTTTTCCACCATGACTGGTGATGTGGTGGCAGAAGGGGACATAGGGGAGAAGACTGTTGAACTGAGCCTATAATCAGATCCTCCTTGGCCCTAAGCAGCTGGGAAGGAGGCAAGGATTCCAGGCACCCCCACTCCAGACCCTCCAACACCTGAGAAGCCAGGATAAATCCTCTCTCCCTTGACTCCCTCCAGCGCAGGAATCTGTGATTTCTTCTCTTTCCTTCTCCCCACCTCTATTCTCAAGCACTGTCACTGCAAAAAGGAGTCACCTGAGGAGTAAACTCCTCAAAGACATTCTTAGACAGTGGCCATTCCTTGCTCTTCACCCAGTCTTTGCCCATCCTCCTCCAGGGTCAAAATATACCCATTGTAGGGAGGTGCCGCTCACCACCTAACCCTCCTTTCACAGGCTCCCAGAGCCTGGCGCCCTCTGAGGAGCCAGAAGGATGGGGGAAGCAACACCCACAGCAGCCCTCTCGCTTCTCACTGGCATCCTGGCCTGAATGCTGAGATAGAAAAAGCGCTCATCCTTACCTCTTCCTCCTGCATTCGTCTCTGAAGCCAGGAAAACTCCTGACTTCTCATGCTCAGCTTTGTCTGATTCTTTTAGGTCTTTCTCCATTAAAAAGCAAAGGAAAATAAATCTCTGTGCAGAGATTAGGGTATTCCTTTCTGGGATAGATATACCAAGATCTTTGTGCTATCAGAACTACCCTCCTGCCCTCTCTCCCTGTGCCACACCTTCCCTCTCTCCCAGAGTCCCTTTCACTAGGATGAGACACCGTTCCCAAATGAGTCCAATATGTGAATGGAGACCCTCTCCAGTTAAGCAGCTTCTCCCACTCCAAGAGTGGGAGTCTTCCAGAGGCAAATTTTCCCTCATACATCTATTCCGATCTTTCCACAGACTCAGTAAATCACCAACCAAACAAGTGGATCTAAACTCTGAGCAGGAAATTTGAATCCCCAAGGAGACTTTCAATTTTAAAACTTCTCATCCAGGTCATGATCCCTCCTCTAGTGGGGATAGGTGGGAAGGACTTTTTCTCTAAAAAAGCACTTTGGATGGATCTGATGTACTTCCTCAGACTGAGAACCCATGAATTTATATATTAAACCAGCTTTCCTAAACATACCTTGCACATTTGTTTATGTAATACACAGCAATCAAAAATTTGCTTTAGATATTTTCTTGGCATCAGGGAAAATAATTTAGGGCATACTTACTTTTTTTTTTATCATCCTTTGCTTTCTCTACATATATATATAAATATATATATATTTAACTTTCTTTGGAAAGAATGATTTTTCTGTTTTTATCTAAACTTTCAACTCTATTTCTCTCTCCTTTTAGAGAAGAATTGTTTGATCTTTCAGTTCTGGCTTCAGATCTCTGTCTGGTTTCCACACATTCCTCATTCTTCTTTAACTTAGATTTTCATCTATTTGTAATTCTCTTAGGTCTCTATTGTTCATTTTTCTAGGTTATTAGCTGCTTTAAAAATCTTCTTTTTAGAGATTTGGCAGGGTTGTTTAAATATGTGTGACGTCAATATGCCAAACTGGTAATGGTACATATTTGCATAATATCTGGTCCAAAAAGATATGTGTCTTCTTATAAATATGATTAAGGTACTTGACATAAATAGGTATTTGCAGATGCAAATAATTTTTACCCATTCCCAGGATTCAGTTATAACCTCCTTGGTAACAAGAGCTAATTTTCACTGTATTAAACTAAGACTTAGATGTGTGAAATATTCAAATCAGGGACAAGTCCTATTGGGCCAATTGTATACAATGTGATAGATATTTTTTATAACTGCTACTTGTGCCCCAGTAGAAACATGGTTCCCAGTAGTTGTAAAACCTTTAGCTCTTTCTTGTCTCTACTCTGTGCTCAGAGACATACTTTATTACAGAGCCATTAGCAGTGTAGTTTTGACAGGTTTTGACATTCCTTACTTAACAGGATTTTTTAATGCTTAAGTATTTTGACATTTAAACCTCTCGCAAGTTCTTGACATCTGGCCTGGACTGTGTCACTGACTATACTGGCATTTTCCTGCTGTTGTAGGTCCACCAAGTACACTTACCTTGAAACTTTAAATTTACAAGCCCAAATTATCCAAGTATCAAGCATGTCCAACATAGGTATATCAACAATCTCTTTTAGTTCTTCCAAGGACTGATAGCAGACCAAAGGGGATATTGTTTAATATAAGAAAATACACATATTGACTATGTTACTGATTCTAGAACATGAAGAATAGCAGATTGTATAAGCCACTGATAGTGACTGTGCAGAGGATGTGACCTTTAGCACTCATGTGGTTTCTAATATATTTTATTGTGTGAAATAGTTTGAAAATAATAAAATTAGCTGCTTTGGTTAAGACAACATAAAAATTAACAAAATGTGAGTTTTGGTATTTTCTTCAAGTGAAAGCATGTGAACCTAGAAGATTAACTTTTTTTAGTCAAATACAGATTTCATGTCTTTTTCTATTCCAACTTTATGACCCATGAATAGTTTTCTTAATTTTGTTTAATCTCTCTCACCCATAAGAAGTCAACAAAAATCACTTCTTAATTTTTATGCTTTTGGAGCATTGTGACCCTAGATGTTTTTATCCAACCAGTAAAATCTGTCAGTCGTGGCACCCTGAGCCTTTTTATACCTATTTTGGGTTATTTGTTTAACAGTTTATCTTTTTTTCTGAGGCAACAAAAAGAGTCATCCCTGCAGTGGGTTTGGATAATGCTGTGGTCTGAAAAAAATTAGCAAGCTTCTATGAACTTGTGTTTTCTTGTGCTTAGTTTGTCCAAGATCATTAACTTAGTCCATGAGAAAACGAGATCTCACGTGTAATCTAGTGTGTTGGCTGGAAAAGTTCAGTCTCGAAAGTTAACAGCTGCGTCAATTTCCTCAAATGTAATTTTTTATGTTTTCAATTACTCTCCAAAAACAAAATCAGCCACCTTTCAAACAGAGAAGGAAAATATATGAAGGAAGATGAACACCCCTTGCCTAAATTAGAGATCTCTCCAACAGTTCTTTCCTGATGGTTCTTCTTTTCAATTCAGAAAATATTAATGGAACCCTCACCACCTGCCAGGAACTATACTGGATGCTAGAGGTAATACAAAACCCCCAGTCAGAGTGTGCACTGTCATGCTGGGAAAACAAGAGTTACACCAACTGTAATGTGCATCTTTCATATTATACTAGAGATTGTGTAAGAGAAATGCAATAGCAAAGGTCAAGTCTGGAGATTCCTTGTGTGCCCAAAATGGGGCAAAGATGCACACAATCAAGATGATGATACAGGGCTTCCAAAACCTCTTCCAAGATCTAGACCATGTCCCCAAACTACAATAAACTGCAGCCTCGGTGGTTTAACAGCCTCTCAAGAGGTTCTTGTACCATCATATAAATGTGCGGCCGGATACAATAAGGGTTGAGCTAAAATTCGGTGAACCACTGCAGTAAGAATATCCATGATGAAAGGCAGTCCATGAATAGAAAAGCAGCAGACACAGAAGAGAAATCGAAGGTCACAGGGTGCCACTGGTTTGAGCTATATTCTACCTAGACGTTTCTCCTTGCTTTTCTTGTCCTCCTGCTTCTGAGTTTAATTTCAGGTTTACTGTTCTGAAATGATTGCCCTGACTGCTGTTTTTATCAGCTCTATGGCTTCCATCCTTTAGCTTCTACGCTGAATGGAGGCAGTAGAGAGAAGCTGGGTTGGCTTCTAGTAAATAAGACGGATTTGTGCCAAGTGGCCTTTACTTCCCAGTGGGCTGCCATCGCCGTTGGCAAGAAGGCTCCCTCTCCTGCAGAAAATGCCTAATTCTCTTAAATCCTACTTCAATTTGTAATGGAGAAGAATGAAATCAGAAGCATTATGAAATCTCTTATTTCAATAAGCCAGGAAGAAACTTGTTTGTCAGTTCTCCAAACTTGGAGCTCTCATGGAAAATAACACAACTGCAAGATTCCTATGATGTCATAGAAATTATTTCTTGTTCCCCTTTCCTCATTCTCAAACATGAATTTCACACCTACTGTGTCCTAGGGACATTAGAAATAACACGATGAATAAGGCAGTCCCTCACAGAGTTTACAATGTGTTAGAGAAGACAGACTTGTAAACAACCAAAGTAACGCTGCTGCAGGAGCTGAGATCGAAACCCACAGACAGCAGGTGAACCCCAAAGGAAACAATGTCTGATTCTCCTCAGTGAATCCTGGGAAAAGCTGATGATGCGGCATATGACCTACATCTCAAAAGATGAGTATATATTCACCCAGCAAAGGGGCAAAGGGCCTTCTGACTAGGAAGCAGGAGGAACAGAGTCAGGAGGCCTAAGGCGACAGGGCATACTCTGGCACTTCCAAGTAGTTTGGTATGACTGCAGCTCATGGATGGCCTTTGTGGTGAATGCTTCTGAGCTTTTGACATGGAAAATCTGTAACAACAATTGAGAGCAATGGAAGAGAAAAATCAAGAGAAAGGAAGTATCTTATGTTATTGAGGTTGAGACTTACGAATATGCTAAAAATTCACCATAATTGACCTACAAAAATGGCAGCTTTATGTCTCAACCTTACAGGATCAGACACTACCCATTCAGTTCTAAGTAATCTGAGTTAAGAGAAGAGTAATCTAAAATAGCAAACAATTTTAAAACTTCTTTATTTACTTTTGAATACATTATATGTCTTACTTTGGCAGGAGATAGACCTTCGCAATGAAGTTTTGCACTTAGATTGGTATTAAAATTAGTTGGATTTCCCCGAGTAAGCACAGACAGCAGGAGAAAGTGGCTGCAGAGCAGACTGGTGACCGGGAAACTGAAAGTTCAAACGTTTAACCAGGGATAAGCCACACATGAATAATGAAGAGTTGAGTATTAGTAATTATAGACACTAATTAAGCCTTAGATGAAAGTCCCCAACCATTCCACCATGATTTGCATTTCTGCTATCCTAAATAAATGTGTTTCAAACTTCTGTTGGAGAATAACTATTTGTCAAAAAGGAGGTGGGAACAAAATAAAACAAAATGGAAAAAGATGCAAAAATTCAAGAAATTTAGAAATCATTATGCATAATGGGAGAAAACAGTAACAACTTGGTATTTACAGTAACCAGCACTTCTCTAAATCAAAGCAGAATTCAGACTTTTTTTTTTTTTTTTTTGGTGAAGATGGGCGTTAATCAAGCTTTTTAGCTGTTTTTGACCAAAAAGTCAAGAGATAAGGAAAAATGAATAATCTGGTTTTGTTTTTTACCTGCCCTCCCCACAAATTTCCAACTGCCTTTTGCATTTATAAACCTTAATTTTCTTGATATCTATGTAAAATGAGACTTAGGAAACTACCTCTCTCCTCAGCTATTTCCCTGAAACTGTATCTGCCCCCACTTGTCTGAAGGCTGAGTTGGCAATAAAAAAAGAGAACTAGACTGTCATTTACTGTATATCATGGTATATATATTACTGTTAAGATGTTGCAATTATTCTCATATTAGGAGCTGATTGTTGGACAATGAGAGCTGAATGCTCATAGCTCATTTAAGCACTGAAAAACAGAACTCCAGACTCTCAGCAACTGAAAATCTGAGACTGCCCTAAATGAAGGTTTAGCTTAAAACCATTATATGTTTAGATCCTTCAAATAAGTTTTTTTCAGAAAATCTAATGAGATATAGTGTAAGTAGCACTGGACTAGGAACCAGGAGACTAACACCTTTTTAAGACACTTTCTTGCTGTGTGAATTTGCATAAGCCATTTCACTTCTCTGGGCCTTAACTACCAAATCTGTAAAATGAGGAAGTTGAGTTAAATAAGTCTAAATTCTCAAGGTGGGATTCATGGACATCCTACCTTAAAATGGCTTTGGGGGCTTGCTAAAAACCAGGTTCCTAAATCAGCACTTCCACAGATGATTCTTATTTAAGCATATTAAATTTTAAGAATAACTAGCCGATGGTCCCTTCCAGCTTTTGCATTTTGAGTCTGCTTTGAGGTTGAGATTAATTGAAATGAAAGCTGAGATAGAAATAAATATATTCTTCATATTCTTGGATAATAGAACAGGATTTCTGATTTCTAAAAGTAGTACATAAATTTCTTATATAATAGAATTAAGTGGGATATATGTTTGATTCTCTGAAAGATTAGATAGAATGAAGGCCAAGGACTTTGAAGTCATATTTTTAAGAAAAGAAGAAAGTAAGCATTTGCCACATAATACAGTTAATTTGCAACCATGGTCACTAAGACCCAATTTCTGGAACATATGTATTAGCTATAAGCTGCCATAAATCTCTCCTAGAAGTGAATTACCCAACTTGTAAACACCATTCCTCTGAAACCTACCATAAGATTCAGTCATGAGGTATTAAAAGTTTTGATTATCGTATCCTGGTTCAATTTTTTTCAAAATCAGTCAGTAATTATTGGGCTTTCTTTACCAGCACTAGCTAACATATCTGTGCAAAATGCCCTGGTGACTTATCACAATCAGACTTCCATAAAGGTCAAAACTTCCAAAACATTTTAGATTAAAAACTTAGCAGTCAAACTATATACAAGCGTGTGTGTGTAAAGAAAGGTAGATATCGATATAGATGCATGTATTTTCTGTGTATTCAAGTTAAAGTCACTATGAAATGTAGTATGATATATTGGCAAATCCTCAAAGATCAGAATTCAAGTCCTTTAATAAATTGCTTAACAGTTGCATGGCCTTAGGTAACTGGCTTAATCTTTCCTCAGCTCTCTTTCCTCAGCTATAAAAATGGGAATAATGGGAATAATGGGAATAATGCTGAGTATCTTATAGGATTGCTGTGAAGAATAAATGTGATATTTAGTTTAAAAAAACACTCTGCAAATATTAATTATTTACTTCCCATATTATAGTATTGAGCCTTCTATTGTTAATACGTCAGCATAAATTCCTATATTTATTTATTTAATAGACAAGCATTTCTGGACCATTTATCATGCTTCTAACACTGTGCCAAACACACTGGAAAATGTAAAAATATAAGCTATAATTTCTATGTTTAAGATACAATTTTTACTGAAGGGTTTTATAACAGTATCACACAGTATAAGGTTAAAAACTGAAATATGAATTTTTAAGACTGACTGAAAGAATGAATACAATTGGTCTTCAAAGATCAGGAGAGTTTTACTGAGGGAGGTGGAAGGAGGAAAGGGGTCTGGATAGATAAACGACAGAGGGAATGTCGTCAGGAGACTGAGGAAGGGCAGAAGCAGTGGAGCCTAAAGGCCAACCCATTTTCGGGAGATGGTGGGGAAACAGAGTCATTAGAGCTAAGGTCTCAGGGAGGAAGCTGTGAGTATAGTTTGGAAAATTAGATCAATGGAATATAAGGTTAATGCTCCTTGAACTCCCCAGGGAAGAATTTGAAGTTTACCCAGAGGATAATAAGGAGCAATTGGAGCTCTGAGCAGGGGAAATTCATGAATAATGTGATATTTTTAAAGTTAATTTACCTGGAAATTTTGTTCATATTGAATCCAAGTACAGAGATAGTACAGGCAGTGAGAGCAAATGGGAAGCTACTGTATGAATGAAGCCAGGTAAACAATCATTTATACTAAAATGGTCATTGTTGAAAGAAAAAAGAAAAAAAAGTTGATATGTGAGGAAATGGTGAGATTTCTGACAGAATTTATTTATAAAAATAATTTTAAGCTAAACAATCCTTTTAAATTAGATGAGAAATTATAAAACCCTTAAATTTTCATTTTTATTTATATGTTCAAAATGCACATACTTTCCCTTTGTTCAACCAAATATTTATTGAGTGTGTAATATGGGCATAGTTCTAGAGCTTGGGATTCAGTGGCCAACAAAACAAAGACTGAACTCACGAACTTAACATTCTAGTTGGAGGACAAAGGATATAAACAACAAACATAATTAATAAGTAAATCATCTACTGTGTTTGAAAGACAGTAATATATGGAAACAAGAAATAGTAGAACAGGGTATTGAGGGATGGAGAGTGGCGTGTTGAGGGCAAGTTGCAGTGCAAAATACAGTGGTCAGTTCGGACCTCATAGAGAAGGTGACGCTGAGCAGAGACTTGAGGAAAGAGAGCTGGTCCCACAGATATTTGGGGGAAGAATGCTCCAGGAAGAGGAATCAGCTAGTATAAAGGCTCTTATCCTCCCTGGCATGTTGGAAGAGACCAGCATGGCTAGAGATTTAAGATACCTTTTTTTTAAAGTCTGACAGAAATTTACAGCATATCACATTAATTCATGTTTATGTAACTCTTTGAAGCTTAACCATATTTGTATTGTTTATGTATCATACAGCCCTCTATAAAGCAATTTTGAACCTTTGGGGGTAAATATTATATAGTTTGGGGACATGGAGAACAGTCCTTTTCATATGATGTCAGTTAGTATTGTCATCATTTTTTTTAATTAGTATCATTGATTTTTGTATGGAGATTTAATTTCTGTAGTTTTCTGGAAAGGTTTTTTTTCTTAACTCCTTTACCTATTTTTTTAAGTTTTGCTGCCATCATATTTCAGGAAGGATTTTGGGCCACTTACAGGAATACATAAAAATGACCACAAAAAGGGAGCAGAAACAAAGTGCAGGGAAAATAAGACTGAACATGCACATCATAATGTCTAGGTACCACACATTTTCCCCAAAGCTTACTAATGGACAGTAAAAAAGAAAAGATCTTATAGTTTAATTGATAGTATCTATTAGATTTAAAAAAAAACTAGTTATATAGGAAGTGTAACTGTTCTTTGTAATAATGATAGGCATGCATTTTGCCTGAGGGTCCTCAAAAAAGAATATAATGTGATAAAATAACATTTTTTACAACATCCTCACCAAAGATATGAATAGAGAGAAAAAAATGTTTAATGGAAAAGACACTTTAAATTCAAGACTTCGATGGATTATCTTGAGAACCGCTGGGAAAGGCATGGGATACACATGAAATAATATTTGTTTTAGCAAAAAAGAACCTCGTTTTCTCACTTAGGATGTCACATAACCACATGTTTACAAACTCTACCAATTACACCCATCATTTGTTCCGTGTTAACACACTGAATTCAAACCAGGGAAACTTGGATGGGATTCCCAGGTTTACTGCACATCTTTATGAACATGCTAAAAAACAAGAGACTGGAACATGCTGCCTGGTCCAGCAAGCTGCTGAGCCTGAGCACCACAGAGCCTAGAAGCCACAGCATCACAACCAGGGTCAAACTGGAAGGCTTGATTGTCCCATAATTCAGTTTTACCAAACTTGTTAAACTCGGTGTTGTGGGAAACACTAAGGATCGTTTATGTGTGCAGCCAGGAAGGAACAACGTCTGAATAACCAGAAAGTAATATCCGTAGCTGCAGAGCTACTGCAAAGCAGCATTATTATAAAGATCACAAATTAAAACCCGCTACCTGCTGATAATGCTCTTAAAAATTGTTTTGAAAGAGTGGAAAATATTTTCGACGGTATTATAGTATGCATTTGACGCGGTGCCCGTTACATATTTATCATGATTTATAATGTTCACCTCACTCTCACCTCTTAATTATATGTCATGTATTAGAGTGATGTGAAAATCTCTACTCGCTGACCACAGTGAGGGCACAGATGACCACTTGGGTATGTAAGTTAATACTGAAAGAACAAATGGGAAATTCTGATGAGCCTACTTTCAAGTGGAGAAATGACAATACATAGTAAGTAGTGCACTACGTCTGTGAGCCCTGGGGTCAAGAAATTATTTCAGATGGCTCCCTGGCTGCTCTTCACAAATAATGTGTTATTTTGAGTAATGCATGGCACGTGGAGATCTTCACACTGTTGACAACTAACCACGAGTTATGATTTGTGGTACCATTGCAAACCAGTAAAGGGCAGCAACAGCCAATGGTTTTGTAACATAAACAACAAGGCCTAATAGTTATTTCAAGTCCTAAATAAAAATGGTTAATTTTATATAAAGGTAGTTGTTGCAAATTAATTAATTATGCTAATAGTTCTGATAGGCTAGCTTTAAACAATATAATCTTAACACAAAAACAAAATTTATAATTACCTTGACCATTTGTCATTTCAGAATCAATTGGTTCTTACAGAATTTAGGAGCAGGAATTAAAGATTGCTCTGCAGCTATTCTGGGAACACTTAAATGAAATATTTTCTCACCCTCTACTCTGCCATCCAAAAATACATTATGGAACAGCCTCAGAATCCAAAGACTTTATTGATTTGAAGTTGAAAATAAAAGAGGAATCACATTCAATGGAATATCAATTGACAGAGTTCTAAATTCAATAAATTCTTTTTCAGATATCAGTTCAGTTCATGACTTGAACTAAGATTCTTTTGCCCTAGATTAATAATGTGTACAAGAAAAGGGAAAAAATTCTTGCAACAAATTTCACACTTTGCCAGAGCTTTCTGATTAAATTAATTTGTCACCACAATATGTTAAAAGGTGGGGGGAGGAGAGGTGTTTATCCTAAGTGATTAAAATGGGTCAGGAGAGGGAAAGGAGGAGGAGGAGACAGCCCCATACTTGGAGCCACATCTCATTTTAGTTTTCTTTCACTGGTTATATCCATGATGGGAGGATTTTTTAAAGGCCTTAAAATATTCCAGGATAGCCAGTAGTGAACATGTTTAGATTTGGGGCTTTCTTACAGGAGACAGTATAATCTTTGGAGGCAGATGTGATATGATTTCCAACTCTTCTACCTAAGAACTGTGTGATCTTGATAAGTGACTTCACCCTTTCTGAACCCTATTTTTACGGATGAAATGGAGATGATACACAACTCATACTGTTACTATGAGGCTTAAGTTAAATGGCCTGTGCTGATAACAGTGCTATCTTTTAATATAAATATGTCAGGTAAATCAATTAAAAAATACATAACACTTGTTGCTTTGGATTGTTTAAAAACATGGAACATTTGTAAGTTTACTATTTACACTCATAACAGACATTTATAAAGTATAAGACACTATGTAAACCTTCAATAACTACTGATGCAAAATTATTTTTGCATTTACTTATATATTATCATATCAAAATAAAAATCTGTGATAAGTACTTATTTCCTTCTTAAAAAGCATCACGTAACAAATTTTAAAAATAGTGATAATTTATCGAAAAATCTTTGTTCATCTTTTCAACTTAGTGGTTTTAACAGATTCCAGAGAAAAAAAGCACAGCTTCATTTGTAAGGACTCACCAGGGTCATCTCTTTGCTCTAGGTCTGCCTCACCTTGTCACATTTCTCTTTTCAGTGTGCACATCTGGGGTATGTCCTGCCTAGCAGTAAATGAGCATGTCCTATAACATTTGTGAAATTTTTACAACTTGAAATAGCCTCTGACAGAGTCATTTTCAAATTGCCCCATTAAGATCCACATCATGGATCGCAGATCGAGCTTCTACAGTAGTTGTCCCCATGACTTGGTCTTCCTTTCCATCCTAGTAATAGAATTTTAGCTAAGGACATTTCCTAGCCTCGGCCACATGCTATGTAAAACTTCCAGGGAAATATCCCTAAAGGGAAGGAGTCTTCCCCTTTTCTCCTTCGTTTTGGAATGCAGATGTGAAGGTAGGAGCTAGCATAACCATCTTGAACCCTGACACTGAAGACAGGTGTTGAGGACTGCAGGGCAAAAGATAAGTAGTCCTGGCTTCTTGATGTAACAGACCACTGTATGAGCCTTGTACTGTTACACTTGATGGTTGTATGAGATTATTTTGGGTCTTGCTGCAACAGCCAAACTGTAATACAGCTTCTATGACATCAGGACAGAATCCACATAATTCACAGCGAAGCACAACAATCGCTGTTCACCTGAACTACACCAAATCATATATCAATTATTGTACTTAAATTATTTTTTAAAATAAATAACAATTTGTTTTAAAATTTTGGATTGATTCTATTGTTTGGCTCTTCTAACCTACCTAGTAGTTTAAGTTGTACTCTTTCTTTTCAAATATTTAAATTTTTTTCCTGCCCTCAGTTTCTTACTTTTTAAAGTTACATGTTTAGTTTCACATGATAAAGAATTAAAAGGAAACTAATGTTAAATCTTTCCATAGGGAATATATTCTAGATCCTGACCAGTGGGTTGAAAAAAAAAAAACTTTAACATCTTTTCCTGTAAAATATAAAAATATAATTACTAAATCCTTCCTACCATAGCCTCTCTCATCAGCCTGCTAGTTTGTCCTTCCCTAAGGAGGCATCTTCTGGTTGGTACTGTAGCTGCGTGGTGGGTTATGGAACACAGTCTGAACAGCACATCTTTAAACACAGTGGCCAGTCTCCCTGATTTGTGATCAGATTACTACAATACCAACCACTCATACTTACAGCTTCATCTGAGCAGCTTTAGGCACTATGAGCTGAAGAGAGCAGTTCTGGGAGGCTGTGAGTGCAGTGAAACCAGTTTGAGCTTTGAAGTCAGACATGCCCAGCTATAAATCCTGGGGTTGACACTTACTACTCCATTTCCCTGGGTTACTTCCTTGACTCCTCTTAGCCCATGTCTGTAAATGCGGGTAATGACACTTATTTCACAAAACGGGTTCAAAACGGGGTCCTTCCCACTAGGTGCTCAATAAATGTGAACCCCCTCCACCTGCGAGTGTTCTGACATAATGACCGTGTGAGCATGAACATTTGACCCCTGTTTCTTAGGGCTTAAATTCAGTGTATTTACCCAATGCTGGTGTGCAAGGATATCGGTGGCCTTGCTCAGTAGCCACTTTTCTATGCTTGGAACACTTGCCTCGTTTTGAAGTTGGTTGGAGCTAATTAAAATGAAATCTGTAAGGGGAATGGAGAAAGAGCAACTCTGCACCTTCAGATGAGGTACAGATGTGCCCCTCCCTGCACTCCCCCCCCCCATACACACACCTTGTTATCTCTCGATGGATTTGAGACAAGTGGCCTTGGCTGTGTGGGCTTCTGAGACATGGGTGCCTTTGAGTAGATCAACCAGAGCTCAGCCAGCTAATTGAAGCTGGGATGCTGTAAAAGTGGGAGTCAGAGACCTGTATTATTTATCACTTCCATTCTGCCACTGGCTAGGGTGTGACCCAAGGCAAGGGAAGAGGGGCAAAGAATATATATTGAGTGCTTATCATGTACCTTGTCATGTGCTAGACACTTGGGGTCATTACTTAATTTCATCCTTAAAAGAGGTCTGTGAAGGAGGCATTCTTACACCCTTTCCAGGTGAAGACACCAAGGCTTCTCTGCTTTTAATAACCTGCTCATAAATTATGGAGTCATGAATTGAATCCACCACTGTCTGGCCTCCAAGTCCTGCCTCTTTGGCTAATAGAAGGTTGCCTTTGACCTAACTGAGCCTCTCTTTCCTCTGCAAAATGCTGTGGGATGGATGCCATCTAAGTTTCCTGATACTTCCAAATCCTGTAGTTCCATCCTCTTTACCCTAAATGCAGGAATATAAAACTTACTAACTTTTTTAAAGGCTTGTTAAGTCTCCCTCCAATAAATGTTCACACTATGTTTGACTCAGTACAGTTGGCATTTCTAAGTGTGGAAGACACAGAAGGAGTAAATACATACAATTGGGGGTAGGGAGCAAAGAATTAGGTACTTATCACTTTTTGTAGGCATCATTTTTCAGGAGACTGCTATTTAAAATCTAAATACTCTTATCATTGTATTTTCTGAAATTCTGATTATACAACAGAACACAAACGAAACAATTCAGAATTCATGCTGTGTCGGAAGAAGAAAGGGATTCAACAAGTACAACTGAGCCCAACAGGAGACGCAGTTGCAGACATGCTACAGCCGAAGGAGCCAGGAGCGCAGAAGGTCATGTCGAAAAGCCCCCACGTTATTCGCTTGACTCAGTTTTAGTCTTCCTGGGTCGAGCAGTCACAGCAACACCTACTTGTCACACACATTTTAAGTTTGAAGATGTGAGCGTCACACTAATTAAAAAGAAAAAAAAAAGAATTCCTTGCCTGGTTTGATAAAATGTTTTGTTTCTTTCCTCTACTGAGTAGCAAGGCCAGTTCTGGGGAGATTTTTTAGGGCTGTTCTGAAGCTCACTATAATACCCTTAGAGTGGCAAATTCAGTTTTATATTTGATGCATACATCTGCCTCAGTCATTATCGGTAAGCTTCCTTCTGGGTCACCAAGAAATGTTGCATTTGGTTGGGATTTATTGTTTCTATTCATTGCTCTTTGTGTATCTATACGAACAATAGGAGGAGGCTACTCTTTTCTATCCTTTTATCATCATCAAGCCTGCGCTTTTGTGAAACACATTAGAATTTGCATTTTGCTTTAGTTCAGAGTGTAGTAATATTGCAAGCTGCTGGGAACAGAAGGCATTTAAAAGAGAAGCCGAGCACATTTTCTCAATGATTCAATAAGCTGTAGAGGCAGATTCATGAAGGAATGGGCATTTAGGTGAAATGACAGAGGTGCAGAGGTTACAGCTTCCGGGGCACATGCTCTGTGAAAACGTAACCCAGTGCGCTTCACCACAGTCTCCTTCACAGTACGGCTGGTGATATACTCTAGTTGACTCAGTTTGCGGAACTTTTTTTCCACAGATGTAAAATTCGCTGTTTTGATTTGGCCTTCCAGGTTTTACTGCCACCCAAACATCCAGTGCCTTATGCATTGTGAACTTCAGGCAAGGAAAAATGACTCAACAGTCCCCTGGAAATGGAATCGTGGGGCCCCTTACACCACCCTTCTTCCCTAAATGTTGCTATTAATCAAATATTAATCCCACAAATATGTTTGGCGTGTGTATACGTACGAGGGCATAAATACTGCAGAATGACTCTGGGGCTACGTGATTCACTGCAGCTTACTTCAGTTCTTCCTAGCCTACCTCCAAGTTTTGACCTAATTAAACACTTTTTAACACCTGGCGCTTAAAAAAGGACAGCTCTTTACAGACTGTGTGAACAAAACAGAAAGGATAGAAAAAGGCACTGACTGTTCTTCCCCTAACCTGCCATCCCCGCTTCCAGTAGGGGAGGCTCTCACAGCCAAGGAGTTCAGGTGTCTCCAGGTGGATTTGGAGAGCAAAACATGGGACGTCAGTGATCTCTCTGGGATCTAACGTCAGTTCTGGGCTCCCAAATCCATTTGCTTTGTTTGTTTGTTTGTTTGTTTAATGGTTAAAGTCAAGAGAGGTATACTTGGATCTCAACATATGGCCTAAACCAGACAAATACGCTCCACAGCAGCCCCAGCCCTGACTAGGGCTTCCTTTTCAACTGCAAAGAGCTGCTATTTTAGGCTAACTCTGTAACAAGAATATTGCAAAGTAGCGCATTTCTGGGACTGTTTCCTTCTCAGTGGATGAGTGAGGGTGGAGGGCTGTTATACAAGGGTGGATCCTAGTCAGGAGGGAGCGGCTGCCGGTCACATCTCCTGTGTTCAGATAAGGGTTCTGAAACCCAATTTCACCCTTCTTCACATCCCCTGTCAAAACCACCAGCAAGGGGGAACACCCACAGTATCCTGCAGAGGGAAATTCCTACCACATAGGCTGCTGCCTCTTTGCTCCTTCTCTTTAAAACCACTGTCGAATAATTGCACACTGAACTTTAAACCTATCCTGTTTTAAGTGTGACTGACACCCAGGCATATCACTTGTTCGGTGGATCACATTATTACCCGGTCGTCATGGTGCTTTAAAATGCACAAAGGAATTTTTATTTAACAATCACAACAATTGACAGAAGCTGTCAGGGTCAGATAGCTTGAGTTTCACCTTGGCACCATCACTGTCTCACTGTGTGGCCTTGTTGCTTCTCTGTGCCAAAGTCACCTTTAATCTTCACAGCTACTGTGTGTGGTAACTACAACTTCTCTACCTCACAAATGTAGAAACAGGGTCAAAGGTGTTAGTAAATAACCTGGATTTGAATTTGATCCTCTGAAGGAAAATGTATTTCCATCTGTTTTCCACCTCTACTATAATCACAACTGGCTCAGACGACCATCTTCACCCAGCCACTGCAAAACCTATCAGTCTTCTGTATTCACACGTGCCCGAACTCCTCGCCTCCCACCAACTCACCCTCTCCACGGCAGCCAGGGTGATCTCCTCATAAACATCTCTAATCATATGTCATGTTCTGCTTACCACTTTTTTGGTGGCTTTCTAATGTTCCTGGGATGAAAACAGAATCTTAACATGACCTGCAAAGAAAGATATGATCTAGCACCAGCCTGCCTAGCCAGACTGATCTCAGAGCACTTTGCCTCTTGTCCTCCTTACTGAGTCAAGAAAGGTAAGATGTGTGGGCATCTTGCTGTCTGAACCACTTTCCAAGGATAAGGCCTGGTATAGAAGTTATTAGATACATTCAGCTCTCCTTGGGCACTTATCACACTGCCTTGATTCAGACCGTCTCCAACTAAAACGTGCACATATGCCCCAACTGTTAAAAATAGGTCGCTTGGGACAAAGAATACATTTCCCCAAAGAGTCAGTGTTATAAAAATTAGTTAAGTTCCAGGATCATAAATGCCTGCTTTGCCTACGAGGGAGCTAAGCTATTCTGCTGAAAGCACTGTAGCTTCCCATTTGACAAAGTAACAATATTTAACATAGTAACAACAGCTAGGATTTACTTAACACTTACAGCCTACCAGCTGATAACTTTTGCATTTGGCACATACTAGCTCCCTCAAAATTTATGAGGTTGTTACTGTTATAATCTTCATTGTATAGAAAAAGGAAATAAGGCACACAGCAGATTCAAACCAGGAAGACAGTCAAGCTGAGGTAAACTACAACCATAGCTTTCATTTTAAAAATCTTATTTGTATGCCTCTTAATCATGGCTCTAACATTAGTAGGATAGCCGCTTAATTTGCAGTGTAGTTTTGAGGATGTTTTGCTCTCTATTTCATACTTTGAAAAGCAAAAAAAAAAAAAAAAAAAAGAATTATAATCATTTTCTAATTAATAATTCAATGCTTGCTTCTCAGCTTTTGAGAATTCTGTCATAATTTTGGCAATGAAACAGTTCCTGCTTTTAGCTGATTTACATTTTGCCTCTGTCTATTCACACCTGTGCTAAGAGACCCACCATCTTGATTCAGTCACTAGTAATTTCTGCTCGTGGCTGACTGGGTTATAAAGCAGCTCACACACGGTCTAGTATCCAGTAGCCATGCAGGGTCAGTTTCCTTACAGTAACCCCAGGAATGCCTAGAAATAACAATCTTAAAGTACCTTGCAATTGTCTAGTTCCCTCTTCTACCAAATTGGGCTTGCTCCCTCCAGTGTGCGGGCTAAGTCTTTGTTTAGCTTTTTATTTTTTAAAGGCTTAAGCACATTCTGCATGTTTAAAAAGATCAGATCTCAAGTTATTAATATTTGAGCAACAGCAAAAAAATTAAGCTAAAATTCCAGACAGCATCACTGATTCATTTTCATCCATTGCCTTTGTTGTTTCACACTTTAGGGAATATTTGGCTGGGGTTTGTTTGATTTGGGAGAATTATTTTAAAAAGTGTTTTTATTGCCCACAATGATTTTCAATAATAGGTCAGCAAATGAAGGGATTTAAATACAAGTTTTACTGAAAGCCTAAAAATATTTTAGATTCAAAGGGATGCCCTAATACAAAACTGTAAGGTTTGGCAAAACCTTAGTTTCTTAGTTGTGAATTAATGTAAGTAAGATGGATAATTAAACATTGCTTATGTATTTGATATTCTCAACATAGACTGCAACCAGGGAACATGTCATCTATTTGTTTCATTCCATCCTCTGCCCCACTTTTCCCACAACACTATGGCTCTCTACCATCCTGGTGTACTTTGCTTCAACTGAGTATTGTAAATATGCCATAATACAAAAAAGGTGTTATGTAACTTTAAAAAGAGTTAATATACACAAACATATATGATATATGTGACAAAAGGAATATTTAAGCATTTTCTTCAAATCTTCAGAATGGGCTTAATGGACTAAGACATTTCAAAATATTAAAATGCTAATCAAGCAGTATGGCCCAGGAAACAACATGGGCTCCTGTTTAAGGCTGTGTCAACAATTAAGCATTTAGTCGTGGGGAAGATGGACATTGGCAGCTGAGAGCTGCAGAGTGCTCACTACAAAGTCTATTCACCAACTAGCATAGAAGAATGTTAATATTCTAAGTAACCGAAACATCTATAGTGGTGTATACTGGCTTCTGAAAGCCCTGATTTCAGAGTGAGATCAGCTAGTAATATGCAGCCTAGGAAACCCTCCACTTCGCCGTTTTAAGATCCTATCTTTGCCTTGCTGTCTGAGAGCCTCGTTCTACAACATTTGCAGCCGTGGCTTATGAAGGAGAACATCCACTGAGCTGCTCACAATGCTGAAGGCTCTCTCACAGGTGCATCCTTACCGATCTGGCAAATGGAGCATCTCAGAACATAGGCGCTGGGTGGGTTTGTGTAATACATCCACCCCTGTAGGCGCACTTCTTTGAGCCCTTGTTTCCTTCTTCTACCAATTGCCATGGCAATTCTCACCTTTCTATTTCACTTTAACATGGGCCATTTCTTCCCCAAACATGTTAGCATTTTTCCTAAGGGTCCTTACCAGGATGTTAAATCCTGTATCCCAGGAAATGATCCCATTTCAGTACATTCTTCCTTATTCAACTTTATATTCTGCTTCTCTTGATCCAGCACCTTGACATCTGTTTCCCAGCACACTCTCCTAGTTCCTTCGGGCACATAGTGACCAGGTCCCTTATCTCCACTGATAGTACTTTTCCTCCTTTAGCACTTAGACCCAGTACTTCCCTGGCCAGGTAATGCTTGCTTATGTGTGATTTTCACCTTAATTATTGTTCTGGGGGCCAGGGCAGATCTAGAGGGAGCATGTGTTGTCTTAAAACGTGCGCTTCTGCATCACCATCAAACAGCGTGAGTGTGCTGTCCTCTGATGGAGAAAAGTGAGCAACTTCCGCAGACACCAAGAGTTCACTGGAAACAGGCTTTACATTTTTCAAATGCATCTGACATTTCAAGATCCCATTCTTTTCCAGTCAAGGCCCTAACTTTGACAGAAAAGACTTGCTTAGGTTGAGAATTCAGAATTCAGCTTTCTTTGGAGCTCTGCTACTTTTTTGGGGGGAGGGGGCAGGTACTAGGTTTACTTATTTATTGACTTTTAGAGGAAGTTCTGGAGAGTGAACCCAGGACCTGGTGGATGCTAAGCATGCACTCTACCCTTGAGCTACACCCTCCCCTAGAGCTCTGATACTTTTAAAATTAAATTTGAGGCCTAGTTCTCAGCATTTTTTTGGTCATTCAGCTCCAAAAGATGAGAGTCTCTTTATATGCAGTCAAAGAGGACTTTTGGTGTTCATAGCTACCCACTAATTACTCAGTTTTTTACCACTGTTTCCAAAGCATCGGTTGCTCCCATCAATAACCAAATCATTCTATTGTCCTTATAATTAAAACAGTTAATATTTCTCAAACACCTGATCCTTTGCACTACTAGTGTATTTATTTCTACCTTTATACCAACCCCATTTACCACCAGTAAGCATTTAAAAAATTTCACTCTTACCTTTTCCCAGGAGCTCCATCTACCATCAGTAACTGGGTCCTCATGGTCAGGGGACTGACAAGTGGTCAAGCTCCAACATCCCATCTTAGTGTCTGCAATCTCTGATCACTGCTGGTATTGACTATTGCCGGTTAGGTTCCTAAGGAGGCAAAATATGAAGTGAAGATTACCATGCAGGATAAAAACCTGTAGCAAAAGGAAAGCAAACATAACTGGGCAGAGGCAGAAGTTGGACTACAACGCAATGCAGTTTCAAGAAAGGCTTTGACTGACCCATGGGGAGCACTGAGACTGGGAGAGCCCTTGAGAGTTTTTCCACTTTGGGATAAAGGGGTAGAAAGAACGGGAGTTTGTCACTGCAATTTTCATTAACACAGGCCAGTGGCTCTCAAACTTTAGCATACATCAGAATCAGAACCCAGGCGAGCTTAACAAAACAGATTCTTGGGTCCCACTGCCAGAGTTTCTGATCAGGTCTGGGAGTGGCCCGAGAACTTGCATGTCTAACAAGTTCCCAAGTGATGCTGATACTGCTGGTTTGGAGATCATACTCTGAGGCTCGTTGGTGTAGTTCATTTCCTGGAGGGGACTGTCAGCTGGCAGCACTCCCAACAGCCTGGAGCATAATTTCTTCAGTCCTGAAAGGGGGTCTGGGAAGCATGTCACAGACCCACTACCAGCATGGACTCAGGAGTCAGGGGTGCAATCCTATAGACTCTACCACGTAACTAGATTTGTGACTTTGGGACTTAACCAACTTGTCCCGGCTTTGTTTCTGAAATGGGTGTAATGACACCTAAGCAAGGGGTGCTGCTCCCCTTTCTCCTAACTCAGTGACAGGCAGCACCATTCAACCAAGTTGTTCAAATAAGTGTATTGAGAACCATTCTGGATTTTCTCTCTTCCTCTTATCTGATCAGTATATTAAGACTTGGAAAATCTACCAGACCAATGTCTCTTGACTCATCCAGTGCTTTTTAAGATCACTGTCAATGCCTTAGTTTAGGCCACAGTTACCTTTCATCTCTGAGCTGGTCCATCTGCCACTAGTCTTTTCTTCCATTTCATCCTATAAAGCATCAAGAGTACTTTTCCTAAAATAATACAGGTTCTCTCATGTTCAGTGGTTTTTAATGGCTACATCTTATTTCTGGGATAGAGTGTAATCATTCAAGCTTGGTTCTACCTTCTAGAAGAACTCTGCTTACCTTTCCATTGCCACACACTGCCACTCATGCCCTCATTATCTGTACTAAGCCAGCTCAATTATTTGTAGCTTCTTGCAAAATTTATTTTTCACCTTTGCGTATACTATTTTCTCTCTGTGGAATACCCTTCTCTTACCTCCCATCATAGTTTCTCCCAACTCTAAAGCATCCTTCACTTCCTCTGGAAACCTTTTCTGACTCATCAAGGCTGGCTAGGTGCCTACTATGTGCTTTCCTGATGCCCTATGTTTTTCCTGATTTTACTGCAGTTAACTAGCTCTCTATTTTTCTGTTTCTTACTCTCCACCCTTCCACAAGGTGGAGACAGTGTTTGAAAACACTGTAATACTAAAACAAAAGGTACATAGTAGAACTCCCCATTTTCAAATTTTGGAGGGTTAACTCAGTAAGCTAGGTGCTTGCCACATAAACATTATTCAGTAAATGCTATTTAATATTTCAGTTAGAGTGGAGAGAAAAAAATTAAGGTGAGTGAGGGAAAAGAAAATGCAACATAAACCTGGCAATTTCTAAGTGGGAAGTTCATAACTGAGACAGTATCTATCATGGTTATTCTCTTAACCAAAAATGCAAATGATTTAAACAATTTAATCTCTTTAAACAAAATTTTTTATCCTAATGTCATTGGTAAAGATATTAGTAGTGTAAAAACATTTTAATGTTATAATCTGCCATGGAAATGAAAACCATAAATAATACTGTAGGAACATAATAATCTAGCTATAATTATTGTTAATTTACTTTTCTATTATTATTTAGTTATACTTAATGATTGATTCAACTTTTAAATATTGATATAACACTTTGCAACCATTATGTTTAATAAATTCAGAAATTCTATGATATATAGATAAGCCTATTATTGCTTTTGCAAATGAAGAAGTAGTTAATGTAGGAATATCTCAAAGGAGTGAAAGAGGCAGAAGTCAAAGTCTGACTTTATAACCACAGGAATCACATAGCTCACCTACACCTACTTTCCTTGAGAAAAAAGAGAAATCTTTATCACAATCCATGGGAAATAAACAAATAGCATCATTTGGGTAAGGTATCAATAAGGGAAATCAGAAGGAAACAGTGTAACAAGGTAGATCCATTTCTACCGGACCTCTCATTCTGGTTAGTTTCTCCATTAAGAATATTTGCTATTTACTATCATACCCTTTTAGTCACTTAGCACTGCTTTATAGCCTTTACTTCATATCAACTGTCAAAAAATCTCTTCAGAAAATTTCTGATGGAAATTTCAGTTCTCTTCAGGGTGTACGGGGGCTTTATAATGTGTCAAGTTGGTTAGGCTAAGCTACATTGCTCAGAATTCTCTTTCTTATACATTTCCAGCTACAATGGGCCCAAAAAAGATTCTTTTGCAAGCTTTGGAGGATGTAGATGAGAAGGCACCATTTGTTAGTTCACACATCTCTCTGACGTGCTGAAGCACCCTGTTAGTTCACACATCTCTCTGACGTGCTGAAGCACCCTGTTGGCCTGAGCCAGCAGCTATGCCGGAAACTGCTCCAGCTATCCTGGGTTTTCCTTCTGCTTCTCTGACTCCTGGGGCAAGGGTGTGTCAAGCTTTGTAATGAAGTGCTCTGGCTTCTGCAGGACACCCACACTACCAGTCACAGGCAACAAGAACCAGGCATGAAGCTTATCCTCATGACTTCTGCTCCTGCTTATGGGTTCCAGCTTCTTTTTATTCTTCTTCATCTTACTTTCATCTTCCTTTCCTGACTCTACGTGGCTTGTGGACTTAAGGTTTCACCACCAAATGTGAATAAGCCTCACAGAGATTGCTCAACTAACTCCAGCTCCCACAATTGTATGAGGTCAATTCCCTGTAACAAATATCTATCTATCCATCCATCTATTTACCTATCTATGTATCTATCTATCACCTATCTATTTACATCTCCTAGTGGTTCTGTTTCTCTGATGATATCCTGACAGAATTCGGCACTGGAAATGGGGTGGCTCCAGAGAAACAAAATCTTAAAGATGAGTTCTTTATATTGGCTCTAGTTTTCTGGAATTGGTTCTCTGATGTGATTAAGTTTAAAGACAGTGATACCGTATCCCATGATAAAGTGGGCACTGGTTTATGCAGAGACAACACAGGCAACACAGTGACTCAATTCATGATGTTTGGATGCCTGTGATCAAGTGCCTTTAGAAGGGAAGGTTCCAAGCAGCCCTCTTACAGTAAAAATACAGAGTATAATGGGATTGGTCAATTGCTTTAAACGTGCTGGAGAACTTGAAGCAAGAAGTTATAAAGAGCTCACAGCGCTTTAAATTTTCAACTCCAGTTCCACATAGAACACTTGGAACTTTGTATGACTATCCTGAGGAAAACTCTTATCTCCTGCAAAGGTGGGATCAAGATATCTGGAAACCAAACCAAAGCCTAATCCTATAGGTGGCTGAACTATAATGAAAACTGAATCTCCAACCATGAAGAGTCTCTTTTCTTAAAGTTATGACATTGATTGGGAAGGACTGAAATCCTGAAAATTGGGATGGAATGTATGGGCAGATTCTGATTACCCAGTCTCCTAAAACCTTCTGAGGCTTCTTTGCCAGTGGAATCAGTCCTTCCATCCCTGCCTGGGTTAGTCTTCCTTTTATTAAAGAATTTGTAATGGCCTCCCCTAATAGAGTTGCCTTGCAAGGCACTGCTATCATCCTTGGGACCTACCTTTTCTGGCCTTCAAGATCTATAGCCAGACTCAAGTCCTGAAAGGCCCCAAAGAGCATGCTACAAATCATCACCTGGGATAAGGTGCAATATCCACCAAGATATTGCATAATTTGTTAATTTGTTTTGATAGAAATATGAAGAGTATGTACGAATAGATCTTACACGTGTAGGATCAAGATAGAAGGAATATAAAGTTATATCAGGCATAAAATGTTGCTCTAGACCCCCTAAGGACAGATTCTAGATTTATTGTTTTAAGCAGAGGAGCTAGAAATGGCCCTAACTTTTTTTGGTAAGTTGGTTGGAATATGGATCCAAAACAACCTATACCAGACAAGTTAAAAGGCCATAACTTTCATGAAATTCCATGGAAGAAGGCATCTGAAGGCTTAAGGTGATTGTAATACTGAAGTGTTTTTGCATCTAAGATCTGTTCGCCCACTTTTCATGAAGTTATGAGAAATAAGTTAGTGAGAGGATTCCTGGCATCCTTGAAGAGCTTTGTGATAGCTCTTCTCCATAGGTCAGAAATCACAGTTAGAGCTACTCCCACAGAACTGGCTTCCTGAAATACACTGGGGATGATGGGATTACTGGGACCAAGGAGAACACTTAATCTCCAAAAACAAAGGGGTGGCATGATTACCATAATGGACACTGCGGCCAGTGCAGGCACCAGACTAGACGGACTCACAGGGACTTTCGGCCTTGGCCAGGTTACTTAATATTTTCAAGGGGGATGGTTGTAGGCCTAGTGAACAGAAATCTCCATGAATAACTGAAAAATTGTGCTGAACACTGGAATTTGACACAACATTGTAGAATGATTATAAATCAATAAAAAATGTTAAAAAAAAAAAGAAATCTAATTTGAAATCTGACCAAAACAGAATCATAACTCCTCCATCAACTCTTAGACTTAAGTCAGTTCATACAACAAGAACCTTTTGAATGGAAGGGAGGCCCAGTTCCCTTAAGAAAAGACCCTGTTTCACTGCCAAAATTTTATACTGTTGCTCTTTTTCCTAGACTTCCCCCAAAGGGATATGTGACCATTTTTCAGTGTAACTATAAATTGTGGAGGGGAAATAATCAGACATTCTGGGTATTAATGGAAATTGGCTCAGAACTAACACTAATTCCCACAGACTTAAACCACCACTGTGGCCCACCAGTTGGTGCAGGGTTGCGAAGAGGTCAGGTAATCAAGTTTGACTTAGGACCATCTCACAATGGGCCTTTCGGGTCTCCAACGAACTCTCTGACTATTACCCTTGTTCTAGAAGGCATAACTGAAATACACACGCAGTGGTTCCCTGCCCGCTGGAGTTAGAGCAATTACACAAGGGAAGGCCAAACGGAGGCCATTATAACTGCCTCTACTTATGAAAATGGTAAAACAAAGGTAATACTCCACTTCTAGAGACATTTCCAAGATTACTGCCACAATGGAGGACTTGAAACTCAGAGATGGTGACTCCGTTTCAACCTGCCTGTTCAGCTTGTGCAGAAGACAGATGGATTTTGCAGAATGACACTGAATCATGGTAAACTCAGTCAGGTGGTGACTCCAACTGCAGTTGCCGTTGCAGATTTTATTTCTTTTTTTCTAGAGCAAACCAACACATCCCATAGCACCTGGTATGCAGCTATTGATATAATAAATATTCTTTTTTTCTCTATACCTAGCAGTAAAGGCCAGCAAAGAAGCAGTTTTCTTGCAACTGACAAGGCCAGTAATATACCTTTGCTGTTCTACCTGAGTGGCACACCAATAGTTCAGAGCTATGTCACGATTTAGTTTGCAGGAATTTGATCACCTTTCCCTTCCACCGGACACTGAGTTGGTCCACTGCACCGAGGATATTATGTTCTGGTAAGCAGAAAGTAGCAGCTATCTAGACGAGTTGGTAAGACACTTGTGTGTGAGGGGGTGGGGAATTAAACTGATGAAAATTCAAGGGACTGTCTGTCATCTTGGTGAAATTTCAAAAGGTGCAATGGCTTGGGGAATATCACCTTATCTCTTGCAAGGTGAAGGAAATTTGCTGCCTCTGGCCACTAAGGAAGTGGGGTGTCATCCGATGAGCTGCTTTGGATTCTGCAGCGCCATGTATGTTATCTGGGCATGCTGCTCTGACCCCTTTGTTGGGTTATCCGAGAAACTGCCAGTTTTGAGTGAAGCACAGAATAAGAGAAGGTTCTGCAACAGGCCCAGACTGCCCCTGAAGCTGCTCTACCACTTAGGACATATGGCCCAGCAGATCCAATGGTACTTGTGTCAGTAGTGAAACAGGGATGCTGTTCAAAGCTTTTGGCAGAACTTTATCACAGTACATAGCCTTAGAATTTTGGAGCAATGCCATGCTGTCCTCTGGTGATACCTTCTCTTTTAAAAAAACAGCTTTTGGATTACCACAGGCCTTTAGTAAAGACTGACCATTTGACTATGGACTACCAACCTACCGTCTAACCTGAACTGCCCATCATGAATTGCATGTGGTGCCTGGTTCTGCAAACCATGAATCTGGGTGTGCACAGCTATACTCCATCATCAAATGTAAATAGTAACACACAACATCCTGTCCAGGAAGGTCCTGAAGGCACAGGTGAGTTACATGAGCTTAGATGCCTGTTGTCCCTCCTGTCACTAGAGACACAGATGCTCATCATCCCTACTCCTGCTACATATCTTCTCTCTCTCCTCATGTATGATGATCTCATAGGGACTTCACCTGACCATCTGATTGAGGAAGAAAAACCTTGGGCTTGTTTTATTGATGGTTCTCCAAGATATTCATGCACAACCCAAAAGAAAACAGCGTCAGCACTGCAGCCCCACTCTGGGATAAAGGACTGCAGTGGAAGCAAATCCTCCTAGTAGGCAGAACTCCGAGCAGTGCTTCTGGTTGTTCATTTTTCCCGGGAAGAAAGGATGATAGGATGTATATAATATATCTATGCAGTCTTTGAACTATAGCCAGTGGTTTGACTGGATGTTCTGATACTTCAAAGGAACATGATGGGTAAATTGGTCATTAAGAGGTCTGAGGAAAGGGTTCTGTGGGAGACCACTGCAAATAAGCAGAGTTTGAAAATTTGTGTCCCATGTGAATGCTCATTAAGGAGTGACCGTAGTAGAGAACGATTTTTGTAATCAGATATGACCCATTCTGCACGGAGACCCATGTTTCTCCAGCCACTCCTGCCACTGCCTGGTGGGCTCATGCACAAACAGCCATGGCAGCAGAAACGGAGGTTATACACAGGCTCAGCACTGTGGACTTCCTCTCAACACGGTTGGTCTGGCCATACCCACTGCTGAGTGCCCAATTTTAGCAGAGAACAGTTTCAGAGAACAACATGAGCCCTGACGACACTCTTCCCTGGGGAATCACCCAGCTATGGCAGGTTATTTACACTGGGATACTTCCATCACGAAAAGGGCAGCGCCCATCTCTTCTAAAACAGGTACTTACTCTGGATATGGATTTGTCTTCCCTAATGCCCCTGCAAAAACTATCAGCTCTGGACTTCAGATGCCTTATCCATCCTAATGGCATTCCACACAGCATCATTCGGACCAAGGAATTTATTTCACACACACAAAAACGAAGTATAGCAGTGGGTTCATGCTTATGGAATTCATGGGTCTTACTGTGTTCCCCAAGCTCATGAAGCAGCTGGCTTGACTGATGTGATGGCTATGTGAAAACCTGTGTTGGGGGTGGGAACACCTTGAGAACATCAGTGAAATGTCTTCTTGAAGGTAGCATATGCTCAAACTCAGCATCTAACCATGCCGTTCTCTTATAACCAGGATTTGCAAGTCCAGGAGTCAAATGGTAGGCATGGGAGTGATTCTTTTCACTATTCCCCTAAGTGACCTACTAACAGAAAAAAAATTTTTTGTTCCCCATCTTCTTGATTTTAGGGTCTGCTGGGCACACAAAAAATGATTCCATTCACCTGGTAGTTGAAACTGCTGTCTGGACACTTTGGTTTCCTTATGCCTCTGATTCAACAGGCAAAGAAGAGGATTATTCTACTGGCTGGTGTGTTTGATCCTGACTATGAAGACGAACTAGACCACTACTACACAAAGTTCTAGCACCAGATGCAAAGTCAACAGCCTTACAGAGACAACTTAACCAACTTAAGCGCCCAAATCTGTAAGGTCAAATCCTTATAGCAAAACTGTATCTCTACCTGCCTATCTATCCATCTACCTGTCTCTGTATCTCTCTAGTTTCCTGATGATTCTGCTTTTTTGACTGGACCCTGATTGATACAAAGTATAAATAAATGTTAAATGACTACAGAGAAATCAAAGTGTTACTTTTTAATGAAAGTCAAATCCTTAAGCTACTGAAGAAGTGCTTTTGGAAAAGGGCTTTTGGACTAGTAATCACTAAGATCAGAAAAGATGTTTTCCCAGTAGGATTCACTACGTGTTTTTCAAGGAAAAAATGTACATTAACCCGAACAGGCTAAATAGGATCTGTAGCTTGGGTGAGCCTAATTAGTTCAACAGTACCAAGTCTTAGGAAAATGTTTTCTGTCTCAAATGGCTGCAGTAGGACCTCCAGGACACTCTGTTTTATATTGGGGGTTGCCTGTGTGAGGCAATTTATGGAAGGAACCAGGAAAGATGATCACTCAACAGAGTGAAAAAATCAAAACAGAAAATTTTAGAGAATATAGCTATCTGATAATATGTTTTGTACCGTCTTTTGGCCTTGGAGAAATTGTTTGAGACCATTTTTTGTTTGTTTGTTTTCAGAAAGTGTTTAGGATGAAATTTTTAGATCTGTAAACAATAATGGGGATGTGGCCTACTTTGTGCTATCAAGTAATTACTGTGATGAGGTAGATAATAATTCTCAAAATCTCACTAGTATAATGACTATTCACCAACATTTTTCAGTGTCAGTAAACACTGAGACATACAGAATTAGCCCACGCAAAGGCAGTGTGACCGTCCCATGGACAAAGGATGACATATGCAGTTGACACGCCTTGTGGCCCTTGTTTCAGGACTTTATCTGTGATTATGATAAACAAATGAGGCTACCTAATGTTAGCTTCACAGTCACTTCACAAATATCCTAATTTTATCTCAGAATTCATGAAAACAACTGATTTTTGTTACTTAACACTTTAATGTTCAAATTTCAGACATCTTATTTTAATGGGTGTCTGGTGCTTTCTGTTCTTAAACCAGGAGGTACATTCCATGTTCCATATCTGCTTTCAGAAACAGGCTCATTTAATCATTTCAATCAATCACAGCCTACGATCAAAATAACGTCATGAATTACCAGTTCATCCACGTGTACCGGTCCAGCATTCTGGACTCCAGGAAACATGGAGCTTGAGAAAGAAACATTTATACTTAGAATCACACAATAAAATATTCAGCCCCTTTCTCCTCACTTTCTTCTTGAATCAACCAAATTGTCAAAGCACAATAGCTTCTGAAAGATTCATTCAAGTATTTATCTGTCAAAGGATGTCAGGATGGCCTCCATCCTGAAGGAATTTCAAACTCTAGAACTGTATTTCCAGCAAGGCTTGCAGCATTATTTTGCAAGCCTCTTTACCATATTTTTTTGAATATAATATCCCCCAGGTATTTTCCTTCCCACTTCAATTTTGAGTGTGTATATATATATATATATATTTGGTTGGTTGGTTTTTACTCCAAGTTATTTTCACAGCAGTGAGCTGCTTCGGTTGTTGACAAAAGTAGTCGCAGCTCTGAAAGGGGCATGAAAGACTCTGTTCGCCGAAAGAGAAAGCAAGAGTGTGTACAGACTTAGTAACAATGCTTGAGTGATTTGATACGGAGGAAATTTAGCTGTAAACTGCAGCGGCTTTAGTCCCTGGGGCGGCCGTAATTTATTCCTCTAACTTTTATCTTCTACTGACCATCGTTTCTGCCTAGCCTATTTTAGGAATAAAACATTCACTTAGGAGGCCACAGAACGTAAGCCCCGTGTGAACGTCACGAGCAAAGCCCACTGGGGTCCTGGGCGCGGTGGGGGGCGGGGTGTGGATAAGGTGGCATCCAGGTGATACGGTCTAACCTCTTCTGTCCTGCTTAGTCTAGTTTCACTTGCCTTTAGGGGGCCGAGTGCAGAGGCCTTGCGCCCAATATGTCAGACTGGAGAGCCGCTGTCCCTGTCCCCGCCACCTGGGGAGCGGGCGTGTGGAGGCTGTGCAGAGAGGAGCTGCCCACGAACACACGTCGGTTCAAGATGGCGGCGGCTTCCTACGTGCGGAGACTCCGAAGTGCCGGGAGCAGCTGGACTGCACCCTTCTCGCGAGAACTGCACGTCCTGTCCACGCCCCTCCCCCAACAAGAACCCTGAGAAACAGCCCCGGCAGCGCCCTGAGGGGAAAGCGGGGATCTAGAACGCAACTCCTACTTCTCCATTTCTGGATCACCGAATAAAGCTTTCCTTTGCGTCTGAACTGAACTCGGTCTCCAAGGACACCGGGCAGAAGGACACCGGTTGGGGACCCACTCGGGAGGGTAAGTAGTAAACGCTACGTGAGGGCGGGGCTGGAGTCGTAAAGCAGTTTTTCTTCTGAAGATTCGCCTCGTTTTACCGATTGCAGAGATGATTACGGGAGAATTCTAAGCGTTCAGGTCATCTCAGCAGTTTTAAGAATTCAGAGGGTAACTTTCTCAGCATGGAAAATCTGGAACATATTTTGAAATAAAATCATTAGAAACATTGTTTTCTCATACATTTCACAGCTTATCCATGCTGAGCCATGTGAAGAGGGGGAGAAAATACAACAAAAACAGCATTTTGTCCCTGACCATATTGGTAATTAGAATATTATGAGAACTAGTAAACAACTTGAGAGTGGGTTGCAAGCGCTGATGTGGGCCAGCACGTTATTACCAGTCAGTTGCCCCTGCATGTATCTGAGCTCCTAATGAGAATTGTGACCGTTGCCAAATGAAATACATACAGCCTCGTGGCTTAATAGCTGGTCCTTATGTAAAGGGGTTTAAGAAGGGGTGTAAGAGAGAGAGTTTCGTGTCACTTGCTTTTCTGATCAGTGGAATATGAATGAATATCGCATGGAAGATGAGTAAAGAAAAGATGACATTGGTATTAAAAGGAAAAAATATTTCTGTCTCATTCAAATCCATTTGTTTGTTTATGAGCTCAGTATTCACCTGGAAGTTTACCAAATCATGAGATATTTCTGAGTGACAAGAATGGGTTTTTTTTTCATAATTTGTTGTAAATTAATGTTTGGTTCTGATTTACACAGTTCATTTATTTGATAGATAAGTTGTGGTAAAATTCCTCTTTAGTAGGCATGAATCACAAAGCCTGTTTAGTGTGATCCTTCAGAACAGAAGCCTTGATGACAAACACAATTGGCCATGAACTTCACCTCTGCTACTTACTAAATGTGTGTGATCTTGGGCAAATATCTTAGCTTCTCTGAATCTCAGTTTCTTTATCTATAAAGTAAGGCTAAAACCATAGTCTTTATTTATAAATTTATGTGAAAATGAAGCAATGTATAGAAAATGCTTAGCACAGTATCTGGCACATAATAAAAGCTCAATAAGTGTTTGCTATTTTTAAAAGTTGCAAGCTTACATAAGCTTGCAACATTCATAGTATGCTTACAGAATTTAGATCCATAATAAGTTTTTTTTTTTAATGGAGCAAGGACCCACAATTTTAGGTACAGTATAACTATGTAAAGAAATTTCAGATGGGATTAAAATGAGTTCATTTTTCCCTGAAGGTACAAATGAGATGAACAAGGACATCAGAATGAAATATAAAGATAATCAGCTGATAATCTAATAGCTTGAAACCAGATGAGGGTAGTGAAGAGCTGTCTAGGTAGAAATGACTCTTCTGAGCAGGCAAGGAGTGTTAGAGAGGTTGGAATGGGGCACAGGTAAAAGACGGCAGAACGCAAGGAGGGATGCACATCAGGCCACAGACAATAAGTCAGAATTAAAAGCCTGGGAGAATAATCGTCAAGTGATAGTTAAAGAATGAGAGCAATCTTTGGAAATCGACCCAGGGGCTCGCTGAGGGACCGCATCAGCTGAGCCATATAAGGACTCAGTGGCAAAATGATAATAAGCCCGTTTATTCACTCACCTACTATGTGCCAGGAGCCCGACTAGTTAGGAGAATGAAACAGTATAGTCACAGAGACGGTGTGAGTTGGGACTCTGAAGCACTTCCTAGTTTCTATTTATTCATTCATTTTTAAAATTTTATGCTAGGCTATATTCTAGACACCGAATATACAATATTAAACAAAGAAAAAAAATCCCAACCCCATTAGAACTTATATTCTAGTGGGAGAAAGACACACATTCAACAAAAAATAAATAAAATATGTTACATGTACGATGGCAGTGAATGCTGAGCAGGAAGGCGAGCAGGACGTGTTGGGGGAATCGAGCTCAAGGAAGCCTCCTTAAAAAGTGACATTTGAGCAAACACTTGAAGGAGAGGTGGGAGCACACCACATGGCTGTCTTGAGAAGTCGCATTCCCCAGTGGTGTGAATGCCAATTTAAGAGCCGGCTGGCTTGCCAGGAGACCTACCGTCCCAGGGGCAGGTCAGCCTTCTGCAGAGGCCGGGTCTGTGGAAGAACCGCCAGTCCAGGTTAGAGTAAGGGTCTGCTGAACACCAGAGTGTCTTCGGTCGGTGGGAACCGCACTGAGGTTGAGACCATCAGATAGGACTCCCACGCCCCGGCCAAGTCAGAGAGACCAAGCCATGAATGGCAGCCAGAAACTGAGTCCCCAAACGGCAGCAGGGCCTGTCTATCCCCGTGGGCAGGTCCCAAGCTGGACCTGCATTTAAGCACCGAGTCTCATCTCTCCTGCCAAGTCCACAAGGATGTTTCTTCAACTTCCACAATGTAAAAAGGGTTAGGCGTTTTCTTTTTAGTTTTCTGTAAGTTTGTTCTAGTTGCCCTTGTCTTTCTTTCCTACTTTAGACATATGCTTATTCCTTTCATTTTTTTCATTTAATTTTTTTTTTCTATTCTTGTTCCAAAATGATTTTCAGAGTAAGATGTTCTAACAGCGGTGTACATGACAATTATTACTTGTCTCATCCAGTACTTTCTATCCTTCTGGGAAGCACCTTTCCCCTTTCCAAAGATGTGAATCTAGTGGGATTTTCCATGATGATGATGATGACGATTCCTTTAAAATAATATTTACTATTTTATTGAGCATTTACTATGAACCAGGTACTGTGCTAATCACTTTATCTACATGCATTCATTTCATACTCAGAAGAACCCTGTGATTTGGGAACTAGTACTTCTTCCATGTTACAGATGAGGAAGTGGGGACTTGGAGAAGTTAGGTAACTTTTCCAACATCACGCAGCCAATACACGGTGGGGCCCAGACCTGTTCTTACAAGCACCACGTGCTTATTCTGGGGTGGTTATTGGCACCAAACTGGCCCAGTGATGACAGCTTCCTGCAAAACCTCAGTTGACTGTTCTAATGAGAAGCACGTGGCCCAAACCAGTAACTTGTCTTTTACAAAAAAAAAAAACTGAGGAAGAAATATTAGTGGTACTCATAGTAGGAAGAGGAGGAAGGTAAGTTGAGAGTTTCTGGCAGCCGTATATTCTATCAGATGGAAGAAGTCAGACTAAGAGAATGTAGCCAAGATTAGCAATTTGGAGAATGTAGGAGGATTCTGTTGTTCTGTCCGTGGGCTTCCACTGCTCCTGAGGTCTAGCAGCATTCCTGCTGCTACATAATATCATTCAAGTTGCTTTTATTACATTAATGAAAAAATTATTAAATTTACTTTACAATGCGAAAACTAAGCAAAAAAATGAGAGGTACAAAGAATATTAGAAATCATCTACTATAAACTTCTTAGTTTATAAATTTGAAAACTGAGGCCTACAGAATTGAATTTTTTCCTAACCTTACACAACTAATTACTAGCAAAATTAGAATGAAAACACAGCTCTTCATTCAGCTACACTAGGTTATAACTTCAAGGAGGTGTTTCCTCAGATTAAACCATATGTGAGGTACTTCTGTTTTGAGAAAAGAGAGAACTCATGTACCCAAGAAGGGTGCCCTCCTTATCCTCCATAAAGTGGTGCAGATTCTCTGTCTTGATGTCTCATTTGGTGAAAACTGCCTTGGTTTTGCAACTCTAAAGGGAGAATGTCATTCTGAACATGTGTCATGTAATGGCATGCTCTCTCTTTTGTGTTTGAAATATTTAAACTGGCATACAAAAATTCCTTTATGTTGGAGATGTTTAAAAATAAGATATTTAAATCATAATTATGGGTCTGTTTTGGATGTTTCCAATGTGATTCACAGGTTTGGTCAGCTTTGAGATTATGCATTTTCTTTTATTTTAGAGCATTGCATCGTTTGTGTGTGTGTGTGGTTTAGGGTATAGTTATAGTTGGAAATCTGTGATATTTCCACATGTGTTATCTGAGATCCATGTAATCCTGGTGTTCAGCTTTTGTAATGATGGTGGATTCTGAGGAAGACAGTTTTGACACTGAGTAGGAACCATAATAACAAGAGACTGATAATGCTTTGGCCCAGGTGGGGACTTGTTGATTGCTTGAAGGTCTGTGTCCTTAATGTATCAAGAACCTTTAAGGGGAAAATAAATGTACTTCTGAGGATCCGCATGTCTGAATCACAGTAATATCTCACCTGGTAACAGATTGATGGTGGAACATGGATGCAGAAAAGGCTAATCTGAGAGAGGATTATAATTGAGATTACAACAGTATATGGATTAGCTATATGAATCTTCATGAAAATTTACTCTTTTGAACTGAAGTTGAGGCATGCATTATTTACTAAGCTGCTGGTGTGAATTACAGGTTTTTTTCCTTAAATCTGTAAACTGGATAGGACTCTTGGAAGCCTCATCGAGAGCACTTATACTACAAGGATTTTGGGTGTGGGTACCAGTCATGCTCTCCTGCAATCAGTTTAACTGTTGAGATTTTAAGAAGGAGACAGATAGACACGTCGTCCTTCTGCGTTGCCCCTGACCTCTGAGACATTCAGGAGAGAACTGAATCCCTACATTTATTCCAGGGCAGGTCATTGACCTAATTTTCGTCATAGGCTTCCTTTCTCTTCTTTTGTAGTTTTTCTACGTTATTACCAACACATTTAAGAAATATTTTTGTACAACGTGTCAGCAATATATTTCAAATACAGCTTTTATTAAATATTTACAAAAACACAAACATTTTATTTTTTTATACACAGTTATTAGACATTTTTTCTTAGTATATATTGAAATGATACATTTAAAAAAATTATGAGACTTAAACTTGTACTAATGCTCTTGAAGGAGAGCGATTAAAACTCATATTCCAACTATAAGACTGACATATTTTATGTTTCTTAATTATCTTTAAAGTTCCCAATTGCATTACTGTTGAAAAGACTCAATTTACTGTGTGCCAGTGAAAGAATGAAAGAACTTCCCAGACAACTGCTATTTCAGATGAGAAAGTATTTCATTCCTTTGTGCTGTCAGAATATAAAACTTTCATGTGAAGGGCATTTTTCACCTTCTTTTGTTCTACTCAAAGTCATGGCATCGTTTGGGTCAAGACTGACATTCAACAAAAGCATAAAAAACTAATTTAATGAAATTTTCCAGTATATTGATTTTCTGTGTTTATTAATTGGCAGTTTTTTAGGTCTTTGTCTCTCAAAAATATCTTACGTTATATGAAAGCAGTCTTAAAACTAGCTTGACAAAACTGATCAATCTCTTAAGGTTTTACTAGCCTGCTGATATTTTTATAAACCTTCCCCTACACTTCCTGTTCTTTCACCAAAGGGTCACTTCATTCAAAATCTTATTTTGTACCCTCTGTGACCCTCTCCACTATGTGCCGTTTGGAACTCCTAGGGAGAGTCTTTGATGAATTGGTAGTAGCCCAGAGGAATGGCTGCTGAATTTGCTCTTCATCTGAAACGGCTCTGTAACAGAAAGCCTACCTCCTTATAAATTTACATTTGGGTCTTTTTCAATCTTCTGCAAATCACATTGACTATAAACCTACTTACGTTTTCATTATACAATTTTTTTTTTTTGCATTTGTTTTTGTCTATGCTGTCTTATCTTTTTTGGATGGCAGTACAGAGATTTGTTTCAGTCACAGGTCTAGGTTCTTGACACACTATCATCAGTCCCCATTTTATTGTATTTTAATTAATTATCCCTTTCTTCAACAATCGGTAGTCCCTTTCCTCTTTTGCCCTCTCCTCTACCAAACACACTGTATTTTGTTTAAGACATGTACATTTGTATGTTCTATCCTGGTGAAATAGTGTTTTGAATCTTTAAAAAAAATGTTTATGTAAATGGTATTTCACTATAGGTTATAGTTCTCTTTCGCTTCTTACACTCTTTAAAACGCAGGAATATATTCATGCCCATCCATGTTTATCAATGCATGTCTAATTCATTACTTCTGACTGCTACGTGATATTTCGTAATGTGTGTCTACCGTATTTATTCACTCTTTCAACAATAGACGACAAAGTTGCCTGCTGTTTGCACCAACACCATCATGACCCCTCTGGTGCTGAGCGGTGGAGGCGGGGGAGGGGGGACTGTGGGTGGAGGAAATGCCCAGGAGCCAGAAAGTCTGCCTGCACCTGTTGTCTGTCCTCCATACCACATATGGATTTGAATTCTGTTTTTCCACTATCATCTCTGGTGCCTGCCAGGGATGCCTTTCCTGTTTAACACTGAAGAAGAGGCCAACAGCAGTCTACCTAGGGATTCATTTTTGTTATTGTTAATTTTTCATGAGAAACCTTATTTCACTTCTATGACATATCAAGCACTGAATTTCATTAAAGGGAGCTAGCAGCCTGTGTTCTTAGTGTTTTTAGGAACCAGGAATCCATCATTCTTTTTAGAAGACAAATTATTTTTTTATAATGTGAACATGAGTTTAGACATTTGGGAGATATGGACTTGAAAATGTATTTTTACCTGGCAATTTTAACATGCATACTGTTGAACTGGTTTCTACTGTACATAAACATTAGAGCTATTAAGCACTAAGAACCGTAACTCTCACAGGAAGAATTAATGGCTGTACAAATGATCACAGATTTACTTGAAGTAATGAGGGAAAAAAATGACTCTGGGAAAGATTTCTCAAAATTATAGCAGCAATATATTTTCTGGTCATGTTCTCACCTTCCAAGCAAATTTTGATCTTTGTGATCTCTTTTATCTCTTTGATCTCATACTTTGAAACAGCTCCCTTTTCTTGGTGGAGGGAACAGGACTTGACATACAAGCACTCACCTTTCTCTGCTCTGTGAACTCAAACACCTACCTGGACACTACCTAGAGTCTAACACTGGAAAACAAAACAAAATAGAAACAAAATAAAAACAAACAATAAACAATGAAATACCTTCCTTGAACCCATAGCTCACCCTAATTACTGTCTTGTATCCTTCACAGCCAGATATCTTCAGAGATGTCTTCCCTTCCCTTTGTGACCTCTCCTTAACATTCCGCTTGAAACTATGTCACCCTACAGGGCCAAATTCAAAACTTTTTATTCTTTGCTCAACATTTTCTCACGTCAGCAAAATGACATTAATGATTTCTTTCACCTCGAAACACTCTCCGTTAACACTGTCTTGTTCAGTTTCTAACTCTCTAGGAAATTCTTCTGTCTCCTTTGTCTCAAAACACATTCAACTCAGAAATGTCGTCTTCTCTTGTCACTCTACTCTCTCTCCCTAATCAATTTCTTAACTTCATTTACCATGTATCTCATTGCCAGAAATTTTCAAATCCCTATCACCAGTCTGGACATCATGCCTAACTCCATATATCCAACTATGTATTAATTCTCATCTTGGATAGTTCGTAGGCACCTGAAATTAACTCAGATCTCTCCAGTCCCCTACTCCCATCCACCAATCCCTCTCTGTCATTCCCCACCTTTCAGTGTTCTGTGATGTTCCATTTTGGTACAGCCATTTATCCAATCATACAGTTTAGATGTGGATGAGCTGTCCTTTAAACTGTCCTTTCCTTTTCCAATCCTGGTATGTAATTAGTCACCAGAGCTTATCAATTATATTTCCAAGATATACTTAAATATATCCACATTTCCCTACTTCCACACTTTAATTCTTGCCACCTTTCTATTCAGTCTGCACACAGTGACCAGAGTGAATTTAATAAATCCTCAATCAAATTTTTAAATGCCTTCAAACGGTATCAAGGTCTCTGTAATACCGTGACACTCTCCATGGACTGAGCCCTGCCTCCCACACTTACAGTTCTGCTCATCACCCTCTGCTGTTGTCAGACTCAATGTCTTTCAGTCCTTGTGCTTGCCCACCTCTCTGCCTGCCATCCTGTTTCCCTCTGCCTGGAATACTCTTCTATATCATACTCTCCCACTTCACTCGAATAATTCTCACTCACCCTTTAGCACTTGGCTTAAACTTTACCTCCCCAGAGTAGGTGAGAATCCCTTTTTGAGGGGCTTATGTAGAACCTTGTATTTCTCCTTTTATAACATTTTTTAAGCTTGTGATTATTTGTCTATTAACTCTCCATGCTACAACGTGTGCTCCAAGCAGGCAAAGTAATTATCTTATTCTCTTGGCAGGGTGTCTGGCACTATAGGCACTGTGACGTATTTGATGAATAAATGAATGGCTGCTCGAAGAAAGAAACTTATCTTCTGAAATTCACTCATGTATAATAATCTCCTCCAGAAAGCCTTTCTGTACTTTCTGTTTTGGCTAAGTTCCCCTTCCCTTTATACTTTTGTATCCTGACTGTGACTCCATACTCACCTATTACTAAATTAGGGTGAAAGTGTCTGCTTTAGGATCTGCTATCACTGAACTCTGTTTCAGAATTTGTAGTATCAGTTGGAACAGGACAGCCTTGGCTTGAATCCCAGCTCTGCTAGCAAATAGCTATGTCAAGTTGGATAATCTCTGCCTCAGTTTCCTCCTCCATAGAAAGGAGACAGTAATGCTCACATTGAAGTCTGTTGTTTGGATTAAATGACAACACACATCATAAATGTTCAATAAATATTAGGTGTCATTATTACCAATTTTGTGTGTTGTTTTGTATATTCTGCATTGTTTTGCTATGAGTGAGAAGGCAAATTGCCTAAGGCCGTAGAGAGAGAAACAAAATTGCAATTTAAATTAATCCCTTCATTCTTTCGTATAAAATATGTATTTGAGTGCCCATTTCTAAATTCAATCCAATTCATTTTCCATCCACATTGCACAGAAATAAATTGAAAAAAATGCAAGTTTTCTTTTGCTACTTCCCCGATCAAAAATTCTCCAATGATTCCTTAACACTTTTAGGAAAAAAATACAAAAACTTTAGCATGGAGTGAAATGGTCTATGTTAACCTTTCCTGACTTGCCTCCTCAAATTTTTTGTCCCATCCTATTAACCTCTCTTGTTTCAGGCATATTTATCTGCCACTGAGAGAGGGAGGGACAGAAAGGGAGGGAGAGAGAGAAAGAGAAGAAAGAAGAAAAGACAGCCAATGCTCTTTTCTCTGTCAGGCACCAGATCCCTACATGATCAAATTTTACTTCCTCTTCAAAAACTTTCTGAGTCGTTTCTCCCCTATCTCCTCCCTACTCCAAAAAGAATTACATTCTCTCTCTTCTAAATTCTCATGGCATCTTGTGATGCCTATATTATGACACTTGTCATATTATATTATAATCATTTATGAGTCTATTTCTCCACTGGATTATGAGCTCCTCGAGGGCAGGGACTTTGTAGAGCATAGCAGTTCAGATGCAGACCTTGCATTTTAATTCTAGCTTCATCTCTTCTAGGCTCTGTGATCTTGAGACAGTCTATTTTGGCCTCTCTAGAAAGTGGAGATAATGTTAAATAAGTGCCTAAGACATAAAAGAGCTCAATAGATGCTAGCTATTATTATTACTATTATTATTATTAGTAGTAGTAGTAGTGGTAGTTATGGTTATATAACACACTGGTGCACAGCAATCTCAAAACCTAGTGGCTTATACCAACAACCATGTCACCATGTTACAATTTTGTAGGTCAGAAATCCAAGCAGGGTTTGCCTGAACAATTTTCTACTCCTTGAAGCATTGACTAAGACCAGCTACTCCGGACGATCCAAGACAGCTTTATTCAACATCTGATGCTTTGGTGAGAAGGGTAGGAAGACCGAGCTTGGTTGACAGAGTGCCTACACGTGGTGTCTCCATCTGGCAGTCTCAGGGTAGACAGACTTCCTGCAGGTTGGCTGGCTTCCCCGAGAGCAAGAGTTTCAAAAGAACTGGGCAGAAGATGCATGGCCTCCAATGAACTAGCCTCAAAATCCATGCGCTTTCTTTTCTACTACATTCCCGTTGCTTATGAGCAAGTTCTAAGACTAGCCCAGTTGAAGAGGGGAAGAATCAGACTCCACCTCCTGGTAGAGCAGCAGCCAGGTCATGTTGTAGAAGCACCTGTGGGATGGGAGATAATACTGCTGTCATTGCTGGAAAATGCAGCCCACAACAGTATTATTCAGTGTCTAAAAGAGTGCCAGACACTCAACCAATATTTGAAGATTGGATGAATGAGAGATTCGAGGGGAAGGAAAAAAAGTAGAACACAATCTTTGCTCTTCAGGATATTTTAACTCTGTCCTCACTAGCTGCTGAGAATCAGAGACAGTCACAGTCTAAGTCCGTGCGAAACTGAAGAAGTGGGCTCCATTCTTCTTTTTCTTTTTATCCTCTAAAATAAATCTCAGTGCATAATGTTTTGAAACTGGAAATGGAAGTGTTTGTTTTCACGGACTGACATCCAGTTCTCACTTTCCCTCTGCACCCTCTCCCCCACATATCTACCATGTTAGAAAATTTGTTTTTTAAAAATTGAAGTGTAGTCTATTTACAATGTTGTGTTAATTTCTGGTGTACAGCATAGTGATTCAGTTATGCATATATATATATATTCCTTTTCATGTTCTTTTTCATTATAGGCTATTACAAGATATTGAATATAGTTCCCTGTGCTATGCAGTAGGACCTGCTTGTTTATCTATTTTATATATAGTAGTTAGTATCTACAAATCCTAACCCCCAATTTATCCCTCTTCATCTCCTTTCCCCCCAGTAACCATAAGTTTGTTTTCTATGTCTGTAAGTTTGTTTCTGTTTTACAAATAGGTTCATTTGTGTCCTTTTATTTTAGGTTCCATATATAAGTGATATCATATAGTTTTTCTCTTTCTGGCTTACTTTACTTAGTATGATGATCTCCATGTCTGTCCATGTCGCTGCAAGTGGCATTATTTTATTCTTTTTTATAGCTGAGTAGTACTCCTATATATATCACAACTTCTTTATCCAGTCATTAATATTGTTAAAATGTCTATACTATGCAAAGCAATCTACAGATTTAATACGATCCCTATCAAATTACCCAGGGCATTTTTCATAGAACTAGAACCAATCATCCTGAGATTTATATAGAGTCACAGAAGACCCAGCATTGCCAAAGTAATACTGAAGAAAAAGAACGAAGCTGGAGGAATAACCCTCCTAGACTTCAGACAATTCTACAAAGCTACTTTGTAGCTTTGCTATTGATCTTTGACAAAGGAGGCAAGAATATACAATGGAGAGAAGACAGTCTCTTTGGCAAGTGGTGTTGGGAAAACTGGACAGCCACATGTAAATCAATGAAATTAGAACACTCCCTCACATCTTACACAAAAATAAACTCAGAACTGCTTAAAGACTTAAGCATAAGATAAGACACCATAAACCTCCTAAAACAGTACATAGGCAAAACAATTTCTGATATAAATTGTAGCAATGTTTTCTTAGGTCAGTCTAACCAGGCAATAGAAATAAAAGCATAAATAAACAAATTAAACTTCTAAGCTTTTGCACAGAAAAGGAAACCATAAATGAAACAAAAAGACAACTGACGGGATAGGAAAAAATATTTTCAAATGATGCAACTGACAAGGGCTTAATTTCCAGAATATACAAACAGCTCATACAACTCAGTAACAAAAATAAACAAGCAACCCAATCAAAAAATGGGCAGAAGACCTAAGCAAACATTTCTCCAATAAAGAGATTCAAATGGCCATCAGGCATGTGAAAAAATGCTCAATAAAGCTATTTATCAGAGAAATGTAAATCAAAACTACAGTGAGTTATCACCTCATACTGTCAGGATAGCCAACATTAAAAAGTCCACAAACAGTAAATACTGGAGAGGGCATGGGGAAAAGGGAACCCTCCTACACTGTTGATGGGAATGTATGAATGTAATGTTGTGCAGCTGCTATGGAGGACAGTATAGAGATTCCTTAAAAACTAAAAATAGACTTACCCAATGATCCAGCAATTCCACTCCTGGGCATATATCTGGAAGAAACTTTAATTAAAAAAGATACATGCACCCAATGTTCATAGCAGCACTATTTACAATAGCCAAGATATGGAAGCAACCTAAGTGTTTATCAAAAGATGACTGAATAAAGACATTTAATTAAGTTTTGTATCAATTGTCTTACTAATTCAACACTAAGAGATAAAGTCTTTCTTTTATAGGGAAAATCATAGGAAGTTTTATGATAAAGCACTTACTATTTAATTATCTCTATGAATGTGAACTATAATTTTAAGATAATAGTTAAACTTGTAAGTATCATCAAATGTTCATAAGTCCAAAATTATTGTTTCAAATGAATGAAAACTAAAATTCAATTGATTGAAAAATCTCTGATAAATATAGTTAGTATGAAGAAAAAAAATCCCTTAGAACAACAACAACAAAAAACCTTGTGCCTGTTTATGGAATCCCCTCCCATGTACCCAAGTGATCTTTAGGCTCTGCTTTCTGATGGGGATGCAGCCATATTGGAAAGTATATTATATTTTCTAAACTCATAGTTATTATATACAAAATATTATTGAATCTGGAATTTAAAAAAAATTTAATGACAACAGCAACAATAGGAAATACTTATCCAAAGGTACAGCGTACATGATAAAAGGCATAATCAAGTAATGGCAGAGCAACCTAAACTCTAACAAGACAAAAAAGAATTCTTTCCCAAATTAAGAATGGTGTATCGTGCCAATGAAAACAAGCTCCAGTTTCACCATTTACATGCATCGGTTAGTTGAATCTTCATTAAAATTTGCAAAGTCTTGCTGAGCTGTGGATAAGCCAAGACTCTAAATTCAAGATTTTCCTTTCTCCTGGATCACAGCCCAGATCACTGAAGTGGAGAGTTGCATTTATTACAATTCAACAGCACCTAAGGGACTTAAGAGAAAGAATATGCATTGATTTACTGTGACTATTGACTACTGTGATTTGGCAGAAACCAAGGGGCACAGAAAATTATACTTTCTTTCTTAACATCTATTCAAGCAACTGCAGGGGCAAATAAACCAGTTCAGCTGTGTGAGATTTAGTGTTATGTTTTGTTTAGTTATTTGTTCTGAGATTTAATCTCTGAATTTATCATTTAAACTATATGTTGATGAGAATATACATGCTTGACCTTTCTACTGATTACATCTAATTATGTTTAAACATAAATGAGTATAAACAATCCCTGAATGAAACGTATTCAAACAAAAAAACAAAAACGGGTATAACTGGTTCCTGAATGATGTGTAGTCAAACATTCCTGAGTCCTTGAGATTTAAGCAAGTAGACATAACTCTTCAGTAGAGATTCTAAAGCAACTCAACTAGCTATCTATTTAGTAGAAGTATTGGCTATGCAATAAAGGTTGAAGAGATTCTTAATTTCTACTCACTTGTCTTTGAACTTTCCCCCAGGGTTAACATGCATGGAATCCCTGTCCTCCCTCCTGCCTGGGAGCAAACACCCGACAGTGTCCATCAGGCATCTCATCATTAAATCTGAAGAGCAATGAGCATTAGTTTGGTCTCAAAAAATTACCTCCGTTTATTTTCTTTTTTGTTATTGTTAATTGTTTAGTTTTTCCAAAGCCTGGAGTTTATCCTTAATATACAAAGAACTATTCATTAACTCATAAATATATTAATTTGACTATGCATTTAGTAAACATTACTAACTTCTATCATGTGCCAGGCATTCTGGAAGATACAGTCATTACTCTTAGTGTCAAAGTATAAACGAAAGAAAATCATTAGACTTCAGTTGCTTACGTTGGGGGAGACAAGTAATTATAGGCAATTATATTGTGCTGCATGTGATAAATATACAATATATATGCTTGAGCCCATGCATTACGGCATGGAAGCCCAGAAGAGAGGGACGCCCACTCTTTCCCTGGAGAGTTATAAATGTTCTTGGAGAAGGTGATAATACGCGGGAAGGAAATACGCTTTGTTGTTATTTTCTGTTTTACTTTTAATCAGAAAGTATGCATGGCTTAATGGAAATAATCTTCATTTCTCCATCATTCTTTAACATTAGTTTGCAAACTTCCCACCTCTTCATCATCAGCGTTGGAAGAAAATATGTACAAATTATGTACGGGTTTGTCTGCTATGCAGCATAATTTGATTTTTGACATTTTAGAAGTTAGTCACTTGCACTGAGCTAAAGGTGAGAATGGAGGGGAAAGCTGTAAAAGAAATCACAATAGCTGTTTTTTTTTTTAATCACCATTTAACTCATTGGTTCTATAGTGACAGAACAGGAAATTAGGTCATTCTACACCATTTGTTTTATTGGCAAGATCTTCCTTAAAGGCAATTCCTTAGGTGGCTCTTCTTTCAACAAAACAGTCCCCAAGGCACTTTCTATTAACATATCTTTCCTGATGGTGATACTGGTTGTTGTTATAAAATGTTTTATATTTATTTTTACATTTATGCATTTGATGAATATTTATTAAGAATTACCAGTCAGGCACCATTTAGCTGCTTCGGATACGTGCAGGAGTGTGCTAGTAAATGTTTTATAATGGCTGGGGCGGGGAGGGGGCTGATGCGTCGCACTTGCTGTTTCCTCTGGTGTAAATACCCCCCGTGATGGGTGATTTCCAGTTACCAACAGGATCTCGTTGAGTGGGGAGTTGGGAAAAGTACAGGATCCACTCTTGTGAGCTTCTGAGAGCTGACTTTAGTATACCATTGTGTACACCAGTAAACAAAATACGTGAAAAGCATGCCCTCACGGAACTAACGTCGTACATTATATTATTCAATCCTTGGGTCATTGCCATTCTCTTCTGAAATATTAATGGCCACTTATTAGGTAACAGGAAGCACAATCAGAGACGATAAGCAACTTGAATTAACTTGCCCAGCTAAGAAGGTGTTGGAGCCAGGACTCACATCCAGAGTTGTGATGACTATGCTTGTCACGTTGTGTAACCAGTTCCTCATGATCACTCATTGCAGTGTTTGAAAGCTTCAAGCCAGCATTAAAAAGAAGGAGAAGAAGAAGAAGAAATAGAATTTAAAAAATCAGAGTGTATTCTTCAGTATAAGGGGTATGTATTGTTTGTGAAACTTTAATTTCAATTATGAGTGCATGTTGGATCACAAATTAAAATTTACTTCTTCCTGTAGACTGTTGCCAAAGCAAGTTTGGAAAACAGCTTTATTGACATAGGCCTCCCAGAATTGCTCTTTAATTGATGTGTGGTTTAGGGGAAATGCCCATAGGGTGTGATTATTTGGCACCCTAGTGAATTTGGTGTCATCTCATGGGAAAGCCTCAGAAAGACAAATGCCCACTTGAGTTCAAAGGGGTAGCCTTTGTTCTACCTTGAATCCAAATTTAGGACTTATTTATGTCTCCAGTTACTGCCCGAAGACCTCTCAGAGAACAGTTACGGAAAATGAGCCAAAGCCTCGGAGATAAGAACATTGTAGGCATTAACACATACCGCTTACTTTTGTTGTTGATGTTGTTGTAACTGCCTGTTTTTCTTCAGTGGTTAGCAGTCAAAATATTTAAGGAAAGGTTGAGGGAGCAAGGAAGAGGAGAGGCTGTCAAGACCAAATCCACGACAAGGCGAGTTTTGAGGAAGGAAGAGTAGAGTGAACAAGGAATCTGGAAAAGAGAAGACAAGAGCATGGCCGAGCTCTGCAGTCAGCAGGGGTGAAGCAGAAGCGAGGCCTGAGGCTGAGCCTGACTCCACATCATCTACTCTTTGATCCGCAGTTGGCTTGACTGTGAACTCCCTTTGTGACTCTACCTGACCAATTTGGATATAAAGTGAACACCCAATGAACTGATTTTTTAGACTATTCTGATTGTAAATCTTTGAAGGACAGAAACTTGATCTGTTTTGCCTCCCACTATCTCTTCAATTCCAAGTTATTAATAGCTGCTTCATAAATAATTATTGATTAAATAATCATATATCTGAATAAATATAAGGAAAGGAAAACTTCAGAAACTTTGAATTTGTATTTTTTAATATATCCTTGGGCTGAGAATTTCTTAATGATAATGGAATACTAATTTGTTTGATCTTTTTCTGGTTTATTATTTGCTAATTGTGGTTATAAGATTTTAAAAACACAAAATTGAGATAACAGTTTTCTATGGCTACTGTAAGAAACCATCACAAATTTTGTGGTTAAAAAAACAGCACACATATATCATTTTACAGTTCTGGAGTTCAGAAGTATTGATTTCCCTGGGCCAAAATAGAAGTCAGCAGAATTGCATTCCTTTCTATAAACTCAGGTGGAGCGTCTGTTTTCTTGCCTTCTCTAGTTCCTAAAGGCTGCCTGTTCTCCTTGGCTTGTTGTTCCCCTCCACCATCACAGCCAGCAATGGCCAACTGAATTCTCCTCATGCCACATCACTCTGCTGCTTGCTATTCTGCCTTCCTTGTCCACATTTAAGGACTTTATGGTTTCAGTGGGCCTGCCTGGATAATCCAGGATAATCTCCCCATCTCAGGTCAGCTGATTAGCAACCTTAATTCCGTTGGCATCCACAATTCCCTTTTTCCTTGTCACAACATATTGACAGATTCAGGGGATTGGGGTGCAGTCATCTTTGTGGGGCCATTGTTCTACCTACCAGCCTAGTATAGATACCAAACATTGAATTGAAATTATTGTTCTGTAGTCCTCTAAGGTTAAATTCAGTAATAGCACCTTGTCCTTCACTGACTCCTCCATTCAATCTGAAGCTCTTACAGAGTTTGAGGGCCTTGAGTCACAAGAGTTGGGCTTCAATCCCAGCTCTGCCTCTTCTAGTTTTGTGACCTTGAACACGACAACTAGACTTTCTCAGTGTCATTCTGAGTCTGTGAAATGGCAGTATGTGTTGTAAGAGTTCTGTGAGGAATAAAGAAATATGAGTAGAGGCACTGTGTATAATTTATAAGCCTATTAAAATATTGATTTATTCTCCCTGTTAGAAAGAATGGAAGAGAGATAAACCTCTTGGTTCTTGCTTCTCTTGCCTCAGTGATAATTAATAGCTACTTTGAAGATCTAATTGAAGCCGTCTTGAAACTTTTGTTAGGGAAGGAGATGGGGCTGCTCAGGGAAGGCAAGGAAATGGAAGGAAACATCTAAGGCGATGATGGAAGTGGCAAGACTCTGTCTGGGAGGGTACAGGTATTGCTGTGTCAGTAAAGGGTTTTTGTTTTCCATTTGTACCAGCAGAGTAGGGCCAGGTAGGACCTCAAATGGTGATGGCTGCATGTGTGCCAAGGGAGGTTCAGATTCTTGACGCAGATTTACATGGTCACACCTGGCACAGAAGTTAAGCATGTATGTATATACCCTGAAAAGGACCACGACAATCTGGGCAGAGAGAAGTGGCAGAGTTATTCCCACAGACTTCAGGATTCTTGAATTGTGGGCGGAGGGGAGGTAGACTGAATTTTTTTGGAAAATAACTGTATTTGATATTTCTTCTATTAATAAGAATATATAAGAAACTAAAAACATAGTAGCAATTAACTCAATTAATTTTCAGTCTATGTGATCTAATTTGATTCTTTCCAAATACTATTCATGCTTGATAAAAAGTAATGAAAAATTTCTAATTGCTTTGTATATTTTTGCTTCAATGTCCTTAATAACTAACTCTTCTTAAAAACCAAATGGCAAGAGGTTTTGTATTTTCACGCTTCATGAAAATAGTAAAATAAAATTTCAAATTTTATCTGAGATCTTTACTCCTATTCCTGGCATTTGCTCTGTTTGCTATTCATTATAATGGAAAAGCAAAATTTCTGAAAGCCTCACTCAATGTGATGAAAAATGTATTTCAGTGGCTCAGAATACACTCTCTATTTAACCAAAGTGTGTATGCATTTTGATATTATTTTATTTTAATTTTTTAAATGTACATTATTTACCCACCCAATTGGAACTATTCCACTATACATTTATTTATGAATGCTTTTAAAATTCCAAATGGCTCATAATGGCATATTTGAAACTACTAGAGTTAATGCTGTAAGTGAATATTAAGACTCATAACCCAAATGAAAAGCTGTTATTGCAGAACACTCAAGTCATTTTCTAGAGCATAATATCTCAGCAAACTTGAAGACGTTTATTTAAAACACCAAGAAAAATTAGACAATATGATGATAACCTTTTTGCAAACTTCAGTTGTTAAAATCATTCTTGAACCACCCCACTAGAGAAGATCAACCAACTTACAAACATTTATTAGCATTACAATAAATAAACATTGATCATGGCAGTAAAAATGCCATAAGAATTTTAAGAGCCAAGAAAAACAAGCTTCTAAATAAGAAAAAAAAAAAAACACTCTAGATACATAGCTAGATTATGCTATAAAAGAGGAAGGGGAATAAATCTTTTCTATGGGTTCAAGAAAGACAGTCACATGATTAATATGGTTCATGTGGTTTACCACAAGGCAGTTTTCGAAGCATCATACTCTTCACTGGTTTTGTTCTACATAGTAAATAATATCTCATTCATTAATATATATGTTCCGTGAACCATCTTATCCCATTTTCACTCTAGTGAGCTGTTTTCTTGCTGGAATGTGTTTTTCTAGTAATTCTTGAATATTGGTTTTGGAAAAATTTGTGTACAACCTTCACTCTATTTGAATTCTATTTAGAGGGATAAAAAGGGCCAACCAGTGGCTCTAAATCAGTCACTCTCAAACCAGGGGCATTTTTGTCCCCTGGGGACATTTGGAACTGTCTGGAGGCAATTTTGGTTGTTAAAACTGGATTGAGAGGCTACTAATGGGGACCTGGTGGGTAGAAACCAGAAATGCCCTTAACATCCTACAGTGCATAAGACAGCCCCTACAACAATTATCCATCCAAAAATATGTGACTAGCGCCAAGATTGGGAAACCCTACTCTGAAAAACAAATGAACAAACAAAAAAACCCAGTAATAAAACCCACATATATGTGTAGTCAGTATGCTAACTAAAAATGGTTGGCTAGTAAACATTATTTATAGAATGCCCTCTTTGTCAAAGGGAGGTGTTGAAAAATAAATGACCTCTTCCCTTGAAGATTTTAAAGTTTTAGCAAAATAGTTGGTCTAAATTTGTGTGTTTAGTCCAAAATTTTGTCTGTAAATGTAAGTGAAATACACCAACCCCAGAAATTAAAAGCATAACCTATACAACTTTGTATGTAGTAGACTCTCAAATAATTATCTACTAAAGACTTTCTCACTGGTTATTGTCTTCTTGGAAGAATCAAATTCATGTAAGTGAGAGTCTCTGAAATTGAGGTTTGTATTTTAGTAGGAGTCTAATAGTCAAATAAATAAATGCAATTAGAGAAAAGAAAAGACTGGAGAGCAAGATGAGTGGGGGCCAAGATGCAAATACGGTTGTGTGACATAGAAGCTTACATTTTATTTTATAGGCAACAGCATTAAGATTTCCTTGGTGTGAGTGTGGGGAATGGCCTTGAATGATGGGATAACAGTAGGATTTTGATGGCTGGGGGAGAGATGTTAAGGACCTGAGCTAAGACAGTGCCACGAATGTGGGGAAGAGTGGGCAGGTAAAACAACATGAATGAGATTGAATTGAGTGAACTGGGTGACTGATTAGCCAGGAGTGGGAGGAGGAAGAGTAGCGTCTAGGATGACGCTGGGCTCAAGATAGGCTGAGTGAGCTGTTATTCACTAAAGTAGAAAGTAAATCGAGGCGCAGAAGAGTCATGGGAGAGTTTGCTCTTGGCAGTCTGAGTTTGAAATGCCTTTCTGACATCCTGGTGGTGGTGTCCAGAAGGAAGCTGTATATGTGGGTCTGGAATTCATACAGGAGAGCTGGGCTGTGTTGGGAGAGCATTCTCCATGGATCTGTAGCATTTCTGCATCTTTCAGGCAGAGATACTGACAGCTTTCAGTATCTTTTCAAGGATGCTGGTATAGGGAACAGCCTGGAAGATAGAGATGGTATCTCACTCTGCAGTACAGGGCCTGGTTTTTTACTTTAGAGTATAATAAAGAAAATGTTTCCCTCTGGAGCACAGTTTGGTCACCTTTGCTTGCAACTCATTATAAAAATTTAGGGTTTCCTAGGCTCGAGTTTCTTAATTGTGGTACAAACCCATGGCATCTGCAGCATCCACCCATCCCGCGCCACAGTGCCTGTGGACTTGGGTGGGAAAAGGGAACTGGCTTGAGCAGGAAGCTTACTCACCTTGCTGTGCTGTGAGTGAAAAGTACTTTGTTTCTGACCCAAGAGTCTTCTGCCAGCATCCACGAAGCTGGTAGGCTAACTTGTGAGCTTGCAAACAGGGTAAAATCTCAGACACTTCCTACTGCTTAACAGGCTGGTAATGGAGATTTGTGAATGATCAGAATGATGGCAGTGCTTGAAGTCTTCAGAGTGTATGAGATCTCCCAACACAAAGATAAGAAAGGGGTTCTTCAACCTGGGATACGTAACATTTTTTTCCTGTTTTTATTTCATTCCCCTTCCTTCCTTCTTTCCTTCCTCTCCCTCCTTCCTTCCTTTCATTCCTACCTACCCCTTCCCTTTCCCTCTATCTCTCTGTCCTTTGTAATGGCACATAAGTCCAGTAGGAATTGAGAGCAGACTGCATCTCTCTCCATCATCACTGTAGGAGGAGATGCCATCCTTACCCCCTGGCGCAAGCAGTTTTCTCAGAGAAATTGTCCCATCCAGAGCTCAGAACCCTGACAGAGTCTGTTGCCTGACCACAAACTAGATGGAGTTGAGAAGATAAGCTGTTTCTACTTAAGAGGGCACAGAAGAAACTGATAACAGTAAAGCACTGCAAGGAGCAGTCTGAGAAATCATCTCAGGGGAAACGTTTGTCTATGAGGGTTCCAAAGAAAATACCATTTATTAAATCTTTTGATTTCCCTACATAGACATTTTAAGAGAACACGAATGTATAATTTCTTTAGACATGGGAAGTTAACACTTTTGTTTTTCCTCCTTTTCTTTGCTATCTTGGGACTGTTTCAGATAAGCCTGTATTTCTATTTCTAATGGTGGAGGCAAAACACATGGGGCATGAACTCTGGAGGTGAGAAACACATTTGTGCTTTTGGAGATGAGGTGGTCAGTAGATGAGATGCCTATAGTTTAGGAAATAATTACAGCAAAATTTTCAAGAAATGAGGAGAGAAGGAAGAACCATGGACTTAGTGAAGAACCACTGAGTGAGATGCTGAGGGACCTCGCAGAGGCTGAGTTTGGCCCACCATCCACTCAGCTTTCAGTCAAACGAGTATCTCAGGGCTAGCACCCAGGGACTACATTAGATGAACCTTCTGAGGCCTTAAAGAAAACCTTTCTTTTATGACACACCCACCTTCACTCTGAGTGTCCAGCAAGATTGCTGGTCATTCATGACACAAATCTGTATGGGTCGAGCCACCCTCTGTGCATTGCAGGCATGTATGGTGTCACAGCACACCTGAAGCCCTAGGGGAGAGAGAGGTCCTGAGCTGGAAACAGAGGCAGAATCACCTCACGATTGTGTTTTTGTTTTTTTTTTTTTTTGAAAGAAGGATAGTTTTAAGCAGATCTTGAAAGAGGTTGTCCTGAAAAAAAGTGGCATGAGCACAGACATGGATTTTTTTTAATGGTAGTTGTTTTGGAAAAGAGATGGCAAATAAACCTGAATCAGTAGTGATTCTATTGGGAGTAACTGGAAACTTATTTCAGTCAATTAAAGGATAGAGGGAAAATTAGTGACTTAACTTCTGCAGTGCCAAGTTTTGGCATTGTTCATCCCTGACTGCAGATTTATGAAATAACTTTAAAATATTTCAAGCATTGCTGCGAAGTGCAGAATGTTATGTGGTTAGCAAACATTCTATATCTGTGGAGTTACTCTCCAAACAAAACAAAACTGAAAAAAAATAGTAAAGGCAGAATACATAGTAGTTAAATATTTCTAGAAGAAAAAATATTTTCCTCTATTCTTTTTTGGAAAAAAAAAACCCCAGCTATGTAAACTAAGCATTTCAACAAATAATATTATAGTACCCCAAGCAAATGCCTTCCCCAAAGTATGCATCCCCTTTTCTGTATATTTGTATCAAAATATGGATCTAATTTTCCAGATGCTATCTGTGAATGTGGGAGCAAGGCTTGCTTATTCAGTCCATGTTTTTTCTGAGCTTAGACTGTATGCATACTATGGCCTACGCAGGCTTGTGATAAGAATGCCTGTTGCAAAAGTAGGGACTCACTGTTTGCGCAAATGCACGTCTGGATAAAAGCTGTCAATAACTATTCATCAATATGTTTTACTGCCCAGTTTTTTTTTTTCAGCATATGCAGTTCCTGTAATGTGTTATGATAATGCTGGTTTAAAATAGCTATGATTCCAGTCAGTTCACATTAACAGTAAACAAACAGACGGCTCACTGAAGGATAGACCTTCTTTTCCAATAACCCAAATATGCCACATAACTTACTTTTTTAAATATGAACACCTATAAAAACTATCTTCTGTGATGGTTAATTTCATATGTCATTTTGGCTGGGCCACAGTGGCCAGATATCTGCTCAAGCATTATTCTGGATGTTTCCTGTGAAGGTGTTTTTTGAATGAGATCAACATTTAAGTTGGTGGACTTTGAGTAAAGTCAGTCACCTTCCATAAAGTGAATGGGCCTCAACTAATCAAATGATGCCCTTAACAGAACAAAGAGTGATCTCTCCCCAAGCAAGAAGGAACTCTGCCAGTGGACTAACTTTGGGTTTGAACTGCAAACTCTCCCCTGGGTCTCCAACCTGTCTGCTTACCCCATTAGATTTCAGACTTGCCAAGCCTTCACAAGTGCATGAGCCAACTCTTTAAAATCAATCCCCCTTTCTCTCCCTTTTTCTTTCTCTATAGATGATAGATGGGTAGATAGACAGATAAAGATTCATAAATACATATCCTGTTGGTTCTGTTTCTCTAATACCTGGGACTGATATACTTTACAACCACCTTAGACAAGTGACTCTACTTATTAAGGAAAAAAATTTAAATGAAAGTTCTTAGAATGTTCAGAGTAAGTACAAAATTTAAAGTATCTTGTTTGTTGACTCGTAGGTTAAGGAAGAGGCAAAGGGACAACATAAGTATGTTGAATAATCATGAATGCCAAGTATTTATTCAGGTGGCAACTCCATCAGTAGATTGCTCGTAAATCCCTCTATGTAATCAGTTTTATTGAATGCTTACAGGTGGCATATACCCTATCCTTGAAAAGGGAATATGTGAAGGAAATAAAGCAAGCCCTCTCACAGTAAAGTGAGATTAAGATGTTTAATAAACCATGTACTATGTAACACGCACATCAAACATGAAGTGAAGATATTCCAGGAAAGATGTAAAAATAAGAGAAGGCTTAAAGCCCACCCCACTGAAACGCACCAAAAATGAACAAAATAGGCAAGAAACTTGAAACTCGGGATTAGTTTCAAACTTACAACACAAACTATATGGGACACTTTTCAGGAACAGTGTAAACTGAACAAAATTGAAAGTAGACATTGTAAGTTGACATTAAATAATTCTTCCAAAGGGAGTGATTCAGTGTTTTAGAAAGTTCGTGAAGTAAATCCGGAAAAACCCCAGTAACGGTTCCCGTTTTAGAAAGAGGTTTGAAGGCAGGGATGATAAAGAGGTCATGATAATGAAAATCTTGTCCTGATCATGATAAAGGTGATAAAGAAGTCTTTTCGTTACAAACCAAGTGTCGTGGGATCTAGTACGCAGCAGGTATGCTCTGTAAAGAATTCCTCCAAGTATTCAGGAAAGGGAAGAGGGTCACCTGCAAACGAGCGGAAAAATAGTTTGTCCTGTCTCTTCCTTGGCAATGGTGGAAACCAGAAAAGCAGTTTCTACGGATGGGGAAATGTCAGTAAACAGCTAGATGTATGGCCTGTAGCTTAACAGAAGAGGTCTGGCCTGCGGATAGAAATGCCTGCTATTCACGTTCACCTGAACTGATTGCTCTCGAGGAATTCTAGGCCAGTGTTGCCAGATCATCCAAGTCAAAATTTCAGATTTTTAGGAGAAATCTCCTGATCCATAGCTATTTGAGTTTAAGACTGTTTGAATTTAAAAAGAAAACATTTGGGGACGAACACATGATTGACATAAAACACAGGGACCATTAAATTTAAAACTCTGGGGAAGAAGAAGAAGGAAAAAAGGCCCTAAACTGAGCAAACTCTTAACAACCATCAGATTTGCTAAGACGTGTATACCCAACTCGAATAACACACTAGAAGGAACCAATACATATATACCCAACTTGATCTATAGATTTAATGTAATATCAATCAGAAGTCTAGCAAATTATTTTGTGGATATCAACAAACTGATTCTACAGTTTATATCAAGAGGCAAAAGCCCCAGAATAGCCAATACAATATTGAAGAAGAACAAAGTTGGAAGACTGATACTATCCACCTTTAAGACTTACTGTGAAGCTACAATAATCGAGATTGTGTGGTATTGGCAAAAGAAGAGGTGAATGAAATGAAACAGAATAAAGAGCCTAGAAATAGACCCACATATATGATCAACTGATCATTGATTAAAGAGCAAAGGCAATACAATGAAGGAAAGATAGTCTCTTTCAACAAATGTTGCTGAAACAACTGGACACCCACATGCAAAAAAAAAAAAAAATCTACATACAGATCTTATGTTCTCTGCAAAAATTAACTCAAATTGTATCACAGACCTAAATGTGAAACATGAAACTATAAAACTCTAGAAGATAACACAGATGACCTTGGGTATGGTGATAACTTGTTAGATACAACACCAAAAGCACAACCCATGAAAGAAATAATTGACAAACTAGACTTCACTAAATTTAAAAACTTCTCCACAAAAGACATGTCAAGAGAATAAGAAGAAAAGCCAAAGACCAGGAGGAAATATTTGCAAAACATACATATGATAAAGAACTGTTATCCAAAATATATTTTAAAAAACCAAACCTCTTAAAACTCAACAATAATAAAACAATCTGATTTTTAAAATGGGCCAAACACCTTTATAGACACCTCACCAAAGAATATGTACAGATGGCAAATGAGCATGTGAAAAGATTCTCCACATAACATGTCATTAAGGGAATGCAAATTAAAACAACAATGAGATACCACTACACACCTATTAGAATGACCAAAATCTGGAACACTGACAACAGCAAATGCTAGTGAGAATGTGGAGAAACAGAAACTCTAATATATCACTGATGGAAATGCAAAATGCTACAGCCATTTTAGAAGACAATCTGACAGTTTCTTACAAAACTAAATGTATTATTTCCATACAATTGGACAATTGTGCTCCTTGGTATTTACCTAGAGGAGTTGAAATTTATGTTCATAAAAACCTGCACATGAATGTTTATAGCAGCTTTAGTCATAATTGACCAAATTTGAAAGCAACCAAAATGTCCTTCAGTAGGTGAATGGATTAATAAACTTTGGTACATCCAGACAATAAAATATTATTTGGTGCTAAAAAAGAAATGAGCTGTTAAGACGTGAAGAAACATAAAGGAATCTTAAATGCATATTACTAAGTGAGAGAAGCCAATCTGAAAACTCTACATACTGTATGATTTCAACTACATGACATTCTGGAAAAGACAATATTATTAAAACAGTGAAGAGATTCATTTTTGGAAGGGAGGGAGGGAAAAGATGCAAAGGTAGAGCCCAGAAAAATTTTAGGACAGTAAAAATACTCTGTATGATATTTGATGATGGATACATGCCACTATCCATTTGTCCATACTGACAGAATTTACAACACCAAGAGTAAACTGTAATGTATACCACAGACTTTGGGTGATTATGATTTGTCAGTTTAGGTTAATCAATTATAATAAATGTACTGTTCTGGTGAGCAGTGTTGATAAAGGGGAAGGCTACACATGTGTGGGGGAAGGGACTATATGGGAAATCTCTATACCTTCCTCTCATTGAAGTATGAATCTAAAACTGCTCTAAAAAATAGTCTTTTTTAAAAAACAAAAACATACAAAGCTGCATTTATTAAAAGTGTAATACTGAACTAGGAACAAATAAATAGAACAATGGAAAGCTTAAACGGTTACCAAATAAATCCAAATTTGGGGAATTTTAGCACGGTGGCATTAAAAATGAGTGAGATAAATATAGGATGTTCAGTATATGATTTGAGGACATTTATATAGCTATTTGAAAAATAAAGCTATGTCTCACATGTACATCGAAAATAATTTGCACCTGATTAAAAAAGGAAAAATTAAAATAATAAATATACTAAAATAAAATTTAGATATGGATTTTTGTAAGTTAGCAAATAACAGCATAACCCAAAGCCACTGCATCAGTTTTTTACTGCTGTGTAACAGATTGCCCTACTGTATTTAAATAATAATTTATTATTTCTTATGATTCTGTGGACTGGCTTGGTGGTTCTTATGCTGACTTTGGCCAGCCTAACTTGTGGCTGTGATCAGATCATGGCTCAAAAGGTGTCTGGGTTCAGCTAGGGAAAATGGGATGACTGGTATCTTATCTTCGAGATGGCTAGAGTAGCCTTATTCACAGTGTAGTGGCCTCAGGGATTCAAGGAGGCAAAAAAAGCACAAACTTCAGAGAATTTGAGTCCTTCCTCAGAAGTTTGCATGAAGTCACTACTGCCTCTTTCTATTAGTCATAGCAATTCACAAGATCTGCCAATTTTAAGAAGTGGCAAAGAAAACCCTACTTCTTGATGAGAGAGCTGGGAAAGATTTTAGCAATTTTTAATCTTCCACAGGTGCAAACTAAAGAATTTTGATTGTTTGGATGACATAAAAAATGAAGAGTTTTACAGCCAAATTCCCATCATAAAGAAGATTAAGCAACAAATGACAAAGTGGTTGAAAATATTTTATAAAATATGTGACAAAGGGTAAATATTTCTAACACACAAATCAATGAAAATTAAAATTGATCAGAATACTGGGATAAGCCAACTGTAATAACAATTCTCAAAAAAAAGTAGTATCAATCAACAATCATATGAAACTAGCTTAACTCTACCTAATAATCAAATAAATTTAAAATAAAACATCACTGCAATATCTTTTCCACCCATAAAATTCATACAAGTTAACAAAATTGACGATGCCCTTGTATGGAAAGTTATAAGAAAAGAGGATTGTCCTACACTGGAGGAATATAAATTTGAATTTCTTTTTAGAACAACAACTTGGCATTCTATCAAAGTCTTTAAAAAAATGCACACCCAACAATTCTGCTTCTAAGAATTTATCTGAAGAAAAGTAGACAAGTAGATGAAAAAATTATGATTGTTCCTCCCAAACTTGATTACAATAGCCAAAAATGCAAACAAGCTCAATTCTTTAATTATTCATGCACTCGTCCAACAGATATTTATTGCTATGTGTAGGCATTATTGTAGTCCTGATGATGAAGTGATAAACCAGACAACGTCCCTGCTGCCATGGTGCCTGTGTCCTGGTGGGGGAGCAAACAGGAGACTGATAGACTACCAAGTAAAGGAGTGAGGTACTATTTTGATAGAGTGGTCTGGGCAGATTGCTAATGAAGTGACATCTGAACACAGACCTTGTGTTAGACCCAGAGATAGACATGCTTCCCAGATCTCTTTCAGAGAAGGACGCCTTGTCTGTTTTGTTTAGCCCCTAAGCGCTTAACTCTATGCTTAGCATGTAGTAGGAACTCAAAACAATAAAGATATTTCCTTTAAAAATTAGTAGTCGATATTAGGCAGACTCAGAATATTTGGGCAGCCTGGATGCGTAAAACCTCCACTTTGATGATGTTATGTCCCTGTAGGCTGCATTTGCTTCTGGGATGTCTTAGGCCTTTCCTGGGACTCTACTGAATGCCCTGAGTCCCTGAAGGGGCCAGGGGAGTGCCTCTCTGGTCTGTCTCCCTTGAACTGTCATCTTTCCTCTCCAGTGTCACTAATTTAATCTTGCTGGTTATTCTGCCAATGACCTTGATATCTGCACTTTTGGAAAGCATCATTTTGTACAGTAAAGGTTACCTTGTAGGCCTATTTTCCACCAAAGGCACAAGCCTCTCCGATATTGCAAGAGGACTTGTAATCCAATTATTCTCTCTTACAGTGATCAGTTTCTTTTTTTCCCTCCTCAACTGTTTTGTTCAGAACATCACTTCCAATCTCCTTTGGGTCCTTAAATGGCATAACTGCCTACTCAGTCATCCAAACTCTTCCCTCTTTATATAACATTCCTATAATTCAAAAGGTTGGAATTAGCTAACTTAAAATCAATCAACATTTATTGAGTACTAGTATCTCTAAGAAACTGTTTTAAGTAATTAGGAACATACCGAAATAGCATAAGAATAAGCATCAACCTTCAATTAGCTGTCAGTTACAACAAGTGTACTCTGGTGAGAGATGTTGATAACGGGGGAGCCTGTGCATGGGTGGTAGTAGGGGATATACGGGAGTTTCTCAGTCCTCCTCTTAGTTTTGCTGTGAACCTAAAACTGCTCTATGCATAAAGCTTATTCATCTAAAAAGCAAACAAATAGCCTTCAATTAGCAACTGTGTAGTTAGTTGAACATATCCAAACAGAACTAGTTACATCAAGAAGTACAGGAGGAAAGAACCCAACTGGGAAGGTAATTCTGCTGATTACCCAATTCAGAGCCAAGTATGAAACATGTAATTACAGTTATTCTTTCATGAATGGGACACGAATTTTGAACAATTCTGTCTGTTACACTGAAAAAAAATCAGTGAATTTGAAATTCATCACTATCATTCGCAAAACAGAAACAACAACAGCAATAAAAATGTTAAGTCTAACAGCATCAACGTAGGCAGCAAGCCATCATTTTTAATTTTAAGAAAACAACAATCTATTGAGTGAACCTAATGTGATTTGGGCACGGGTCTCTGTTTCAAATGATCATTAACTGATATTTTTACCTTCTTACAAATTTCTAGATGCCTTAAACGTAGCAGAGATCTTCAATCCATGCTTGTCAAATTGAATTGACTCTTTCTGGAAGTGAATTCAAAAGACAAAGCCGGTGGAGTTTTGCAGCTTCCTTTCAATGATTTCCTAAATGCTCCACTTAGTGTACATTTTTATGCTTACTCATTCAAATTTCGTGGCATAAGAATTAAACTGTAAGTCCAAAGAAACCTAATAGATTTGGGGATAGTACTTTTTTAATGCATGTGCTTTACTTTTCTTTTTCAGAAAAATGGGAAGAGTAAACCTGGTCTTTTCTCAAGGAAAGGTTGTAAGAATAATTTCTTATCTATAAAAGAGCTCTGGAGTATTCAAAGGCAAAATATTACTGTTGTTATTTGTGGTATGCAGGTAACCACAGCAGAGCACATCCAGAATTTACAGATGCAGTCAGGTATTATTAAAACAAAATTAGTGAAGAATCAACATGTAGTTGACATTAAATAACTTATGGAAATAATTCTCTTTATCCCTTAGGGGATAGTTTGCTAATATTCTTGAATCAAGTTATTTGCTGGATCAAATCAAGAATACAGATTATTTGTGTGAATCTGATGAAAGTAACCAAAATGCTTCTTGAAAAACGCAACCTGATTCTATGTTAACAAACAATCCCATTATGCTTTCCTAGTAAAGTCGTTTTTTTCCCCTAAGATAACTATTTCATACTTCTCATTCTTTCCAGAGGTAATAGATTGACACATATCCCTTCTATAATAAAACTGTGGTACTGCATTGAAACATACTCCCAAAAGTTGATACCCTTCAGAAGAGTTTAAGCACATTAACTTTTCATTGCTGTCACTCACAACCTTAAGTCCTAAACCTCAAGATGGAGGTGGAGGATTTTTAGCCCAGGAGTAACACGTTTTTGCCTTTCTGATGTTTGTGTGAGAAGAATTTGAATCTAGGCAATCTTGAGCATTCAGCCATTGAGGTATCATTTGCTTATGGCTTGGGAGAGGATGGGCAAAATATTATTCTGCTTGGAAAGCAAGACTCTTGAAATGACGGTCCTATTTTAATTGGGATAAAGCAGCTACTTCTGTGGGACTCTAGGATGTTAACTGATGTCACCCCTTAGGGACAACACTCATCTAGGGCTGCAAATATAGTCTATCATTTTTATGTACTTTTAAGTCTGCTTCTTAACAACTCATTAAAAGATGCTGAACATTTAAATCCATACTGCAATGGTGAATTTCAAGCAGCCAATATAACTCGTATTGCATTGGCACAAAAGAAATTTTCTCTTCTATTCAATTAGCTTATTATATTTGAAAATAATTTAATTATCACTTGAAAATACTATGTTTATAAATATCAGACTTATAAAACTGCCCCTCCAAATCCATCTTATCACAAGGGGAAGGCTTCCTCCCACTCCACTCCCCTTTTTTGTCAGGGGAAAATTGGCCTGTTGAAAGGAGTTTCACAGTATCTCTCTTGGAAGAATTCTCAAACCTTCCCTCACCAACTGACCTTCAGCTCTACTTGGAACTCTCGTAACTAAGAAAACAAAGCTGTCAAAGCAGGTATGCATCGTAACTCCACAACCTGAACTGCCAGCCTCCATTTGTGCCCATTTTTCCTGCCCTCCCTTCTTTATGCCCAGAGTAGGGCTCTGCTCCCAAGAAAGTCTCTCTCTTTTCCTCTAGAACAACATTGTCACCTGGTCAAGGATTTCCCTCCTTTACTCCTTCTTTATCCTTTGTTATCAATTTTCCCCTTTCTGCGAGATCATTTCTATCAACAAACAAGCATGTTCTCGTATCTCCTCTCTTGAGAAAAACAAACACCTCTTTTTTGACCCAAATCATCCTCCAGCCCTCACATGTGTTCACTGCTCTTCCCAAAGAAGCTTTGCAAATATTGTCTTTAGTCACTAGATCCATTTCATTCGTTAACTCCTTTCCACTTCAGCTGTTGGAACCGCCCTTGTAAAATTTACTGGCTTTATTTATGATGCCAAATACAATGAATACCTTTTGTATTGCTTGACCTCTCAGCCACACAGACCCAGTTCTCCACATTACATGAATGGGCTGCTCCCTTGGCTTTCTGAACTCTTGACTCTCGAGTCCCCTGGGATGCCTGTCCTCTAAATCTGGAATTCCTCAGATTCAAGCATTACTCAGTTTTAAGTCATATCTCTATGTATATGACTCCCAAATTTGGTCTCTCAGTTCTCTCTTTTGACATCGACACTTACATCTAACTGTCCAACTGACATTTCCGCTAGGATATCTGACAGGCACTTCAGATATATTAGCCCTTGAGGTAGGCTGAATAGTGGCCCCCAAAGACGTCTATGTCCTCATCCTCAGAACTGTGAATATGTTATCTTACTTGGCAGAAGAGACATTGCAGGTAAGACTAAATTAAGGATCTTGAGATGGGGAGCTTATCCTGGATTATTTTCCTGGTAGGCCCAGTGTAATCAAAGGGTCCTTTTAAGAGAGATGAAAAGGTCAAAGCCAGGGAAGTGATGTGACCATGGGGGCAGAGGAAGAAAATAGGAAGCCAAGGAATGAGGACAGCCTCTAGAAGCTGGAGAAGGAAGGGAAACAGATTGCTCCTTGGAGCCTCCAGAGGTAACCAGCCCTGTTGACACTTTGACTTTGGCTTACTGAGACTGATTTTGAACTTCGGACCTTCAGAACTGTAAGACATTGCTTTTGTTTTGCTTTTGGACATGAAGCATGTGGTGATTATTTTCCAGCATCCAAAGAAAACTAATACAGGTCTTAATGTCTGAAATTAAATTGGGTTTTTAATCTATCCCCCAAAATGTGCCTCTGAAGTCTAAACTAATTCAGTAAATGACACTATTGTTCACCTAGTTGCTCAAACCAAAAACCAAGGAATTACCAGTGCTTTCTCTTTTTTCCTTTACCTCTTCCTCCAATTTATTGATAGTTCCTATTAATTTAAATATATATCTCAAATCTGTATATTTCACTACGCCTACATTTGCTAAGTCATTATCTTTCTTTTCTATGGAACCTAAGTGATCTTCTAAAGATGATTTTTCAGGGAAAATTTTAAATATACACAAAATAAAGAAAATAGTACAATGAATCCCATATACTCATCATCCTGCTAAAGCACCTGTCAGTATACGTTGATCTTCCTTCTTTCACCTTTCCTTTTATTTTCCTGGAGTATTTTAATGCAAAACCCATATATCATGTCATCTCACCCACAAATACTTCATTACGTTTCTCTGACAGGAACATTTCAAAAAATAATCTCAATGCCATTTTCATACCTAAAGAGTTAACAATAATTTCTTAATATTTTTGATACAAGTCACATTTGAATTTCCCCACTGCCTCAAATATTATTTTTACAGATGGGTTGTTTGCATCAGATCCTATTAGGTACTCACATTACATTCAGTTGTTACGGCATTTAAGGCTCTTCTAGTCCATAACAACCTCCTACCCCACCTCGTCATCACTGCCTCTCATATGACATTGATTTGTTGGAGAAATTAGGCCACTGTTTTTCCGTAGGTGTCTATATCCTGGATTTGGCTGATTGCTTCTTCATAGTGTTAACCTATTCCTCCATTCCTTTTATCTCCCGTAAATCTAGAGGCCTGATTCGATTCAGGTTCAGTATTTTAGGCAAGTATGCTTCCTGTTGCATTCATCATGTTTTACAACACACAGTACCTGGTTTTCCCACTTTTGGTGATGAGTACAGCTGATAGAGTCTGAGCAAGTCAGCCTGATTCCTTCATTATAAAATTCTCCATTACCCACTCACATCCTGATTTTAACACCTATGGGTAATCATTGCAGAGATCTATTATTTCATTATGGGTTGCAAAATGGTGGTTTTCTTTTTCTTTAAAATTTTTTTTTCAATTTTTTTTTTCTTTAATGGAGGTATTGGGGATTGAACTCAGACCTCGTGCCTGCTAAGCATGCACTCCACCATTGAACTATACCCACCCTCTGATTTTCTTTTTTTCTTTTTCTGATATATTCCTACTTTATCTCAAGGTCATTTGAATTACAGAGCTAGGATTTTTTCTGGTTTGCTAAGATATAGCAGACATACAACATTGTGTAAGTTTAAACTATACAGCCTGATGACTTGATATACATATATATGCTGAAGTAAGGTTAACCACAACAGGTTAGTTAACACATTCATCACCTCATAGAGTTAGCTTTTTGTTGTGTGTAGTGAGAACAGAACTACTCTCTTTGCAACTTCCAAGTATGCATTATTTCTTTTCTTTTTTGGAAATTTGATGATTTTCTAATTCTATCATTTCTACTGCTTTATTTGCTGGAATTCTATAAATATTAAGAACTTTCCTTTACCAACTATTGATTATTCTGAAATGCAAGTTAGGAGGCTATTGTGACTGGTTTGGCAGGAGGTTTTAGTAGCATGGGTTAAGGTGATGGCAGTGATGATAAAAAAAAATAAATGGTTTCAAAATATATTTTGGCAGTAAAACACTCAGTATTTGCAACCAATCAGATGTGGGAAAGTTGCAATATGAGCTAAGGTTGACCTCTCATTTTCTGGCTTGACTATGTAACTGGTGGATGGAGGTGCAACAGACTGAGACAGGAAAGCTTTGTGGAAATCAGCCACAGAAGAAGATGAGATAACCCAGGAGATATTGCAGAAAATAGAAAAATAGCCCTCCATCTAGTTTGCTATAGTAACTTTTCAGATAAAAGGAGTTTCCAAAACAAGAAATGAGTTTTCTAAAATTTTAGAAACAGCAAAGTATTTCAGCACGTATTCAACCAATTTCATATTTGAAATACCACATCTAGCACCCCAGTCATGGCGCTACGCTGACTGAGGCGGCAACGGCAAATGTCATTACAGCAGCATGTTCATCCTAAAAGTTAAGAGTCTGTCAGTATTTCCATTATAAACTCCAATTTTCAGGGGTTTATAACTTGGCTATTTTAAAATCACATCAGGCTGAAACTTGCAAGCAATAAAACATTAAAAAAAATAGATTTAATGCATCTTTGTCAAGATATAGTTAAAATATTGCCTATTTTTCCTGAGATTAAGTGACTTACAGTTAATATATTGTGAGACAAATGTTTAAATACACTTCTTATTTTAAGGTTTCTGGAAATAGTTAGACTTTATGCTAATGCCACATTTCATATGGATAGTTTAGATATGGATGGACCACAAACATACTGAAGCAATTTTAACACATTATAGCAGGACTTGGCATATGCATTGAGTTTTGGGTGAATTTATGCCCAATAAAACTTGTTGTAAATTGGTTAAGATTTTTTTGAGGAACAATATTATGTTTAATTTTATTTTGCAAATAGATATTTTATTATTTTGTTGGACTGAACTTAGTCCCAAAGTTATTGTTCAATTAAAACCATATCGTCTTCTGTTTGGGATACAGTATTTTGATTTCCTTTTAGTAACAGAATTTTCTGACATATGGGATTCCAAAGTCATCTAAGGCCTTTCGCAAAATCAGTTAAGCCAGAAACTCTGCCCTAAAGTACAAAAACACTCTTCTCTCATGCAGAACAGGAAGAAACAGAGAAGGATACAGAATAAAAACAATCAAATATTATATGCTAGCCAGGTTGCAGCATGTAAAGATGAGTAAGAAAAGTTCCCTGCCCTTAAAGGACAACAGAGCTACACTGAAGTAGACACAGGTTAAGGGCCTCCAAAGAGTAATGTGGGTAAAGTATAATGTGAAACTGTAAAGAGATTCCTTCCATCAGGGACGAAGAGAAAATAGTATGGGAGGTGGCATTTAAGCAAGATCTGAAACGTCAGACATGCAAAGGGAAGGGGAGAAGACAGGCATTCTGGACAGGCAAGGATGGCAGCATGAGCAAAACAAAGGAGCCAGGAATTGCATGATGTTTCCTGGGATGATACCACCATGTTTCTCAGGAATTGAAACGCATTCACCCAGTAGATGCTGCCTTGTAGGTCTGCTTCAAGCATTTCTAAAAAGTATCAACCACTGTTTAACCAGTATCTGCCAGTGTTGTCTCCTCCACCTGGCCTGTCTGTGTGTGTGTGTGTGTGTGTGTGTGTGTGTGTGTGTGCGCGCGCATATTTGACTAACAAGGCAAATTAGTTAAATGCAGAATGGACTACAAAGGATAAATTCTTTGATGACTAAATTTAATCCTAGAAAGAATCTTTCACATTAGGAGAAATTTGCTCATGGATGCTTCCTTGTAGTGACAAAAATATTCCAGCCAAATATAGAGAAAACTGATATCATAAAAAAGTGATTTTTCTGTATAGTTTTTAAAAATGGCATTGGAAATATAACCCAAATGATTCAGTATTTATAAAATACTTGTCCCATTTTTTGGGGAAAATTTTATCCTTGATTATAATCTCATTGAAGGAAACCTTTATATGCACAGAAATAAGGTCCATAGGATAAATTTACCCAGACCATGTAAACATGAATTCATCTTTATTTTAAAATTCTGTTCCTGGAAATTAATACTGCATATTATTTGGATCAATTATCTAGTATTTTTATTTTTCCAGGCCTATCTTGAAACTTTAAAAAATTTGTAAACTTATATGGAGGTTAAGAACAGTATTTGTAAATTTTAAAATAATATTTAAATTAAAAATAAAATTTAAAATATTAAAAAGTATAAATCTTAAAATAAATATTTATCAATATTGATAATAAATAATAACAAATACAAGTCTTAAGAAAATAACCAAGCCTTGAATTTTAGAGGATACGGTATGTCAGACTATCTTAGAAACAGTAATCCATCACTAAAAAGACTGCATCAGAGTTAGCTTAGGCAGGAAAATAATATAAAACAATACTTTTTTGAATAAAAATTATTAATAATGATACATTTTATTTATAATACTGGTCATGTTAGAATATTTTCTTTCTCAGGCATTTTGTCTCATCTATATTTATCTTCTGGACATTAAAAAAATTCATCTGAAGTTTCTATCATATTTTTTAATTGAAGTATAGTCAGTTTACAATAGACATTTTTTGAGTTTCCAAACTTTCTTTTCTCTTTTTTTCTAAAATTCTATCTACTACTGTTCTCCATGTATTTTCTTTTATGTAACTTTCCCTCTTTCTCCTAACTTATCTATCATTAAACTTATACTTTTCATATTTGTGAAATGCTGAGATATTTTATGAAAAACATTGGTCCAACATGCTAAAAGTGAAATCTGGTAGCATTAATTAAGTGGATTCTATGCTTTTACATTGAAAACAAAAGAATTCTTGCCTCAAATTGTAAAAAGCAAAATAAACACAAATAAAACAGGAATTAAATATTTAAATTTAAAAATTAAATGATGAAGATCAAAGATAATTTGAGAGTATTTTCCCAATGTTCAATTAGGAAGAGCCTTCTTAGTCAGAAAAGAAACTCAGAAGCAATTACAAACAAAATTACTAGATTTGGGTTCATTAAAATGGAAAAGTTCTGAGTGACCCAAAATTAATAAAGTAAAATAAATGGATGAATTATAACACATATGAAAGAGTACTCCTCATTAACAAAGGGCCGCCCAATAACCGTAAAATTCAATAGAAAAATGGGCAAAATAAACAACAAGTTCACAGAAAATGAAATGCAAAGGACCAGTGAATATAAGGAAGGATACTCATGTACTAAGAGTTAGGGTAATGAAGTTCAACATTAGAAGCTAGCATTTTTTTACCCATAAGATTTAAAAAACAAGATTACTGAAATCTAGGCGAGTGAGGGTATTGAGAAACAGACTTTCTAAGGTATTTTTGGTGTTGAATATGTAGTATGACAACCTTTCAGAAAGCAGTCTACTGGAATTTGTTATAATTGAAAATAAGCAAAATACTTAGGGAAATCTACCCTAAAGATATGAAAATAGCAGAGCATAAGGCGATATTTATGAAGATATTAATTTGACATTTATCTATTAATTAATTTCTTGAGTGCATAAGAGAGAAGAGCATTTTGCTCTCTGTAAAATGCAGATTTTATTTGGAGAAAGTTAATATAGAAAGTAAAGTAAAGAAATGAGTAAGATAATTTCAGGTGGTACTGAGTGCTGTTTGGAAGATGCAACATGGTGGTGTGACAAGTGAAGTGTAAGAGTTGTAGAAGATGGTGTGATGCCGTTTTTATAAAGTTCTTAAAAACAGGCACACATAAAAGTTGAAATAGGAAATATTGTAGGGGGTGTGACTATAGATGATATATTATTTTTTCTCATGTTTCTGTAGTTTGGGATTTGCTGTAATCAGGATGCATTGCTTTCTTAATGAAAATAATGCTATTAAAATAGATGGATGGTATTTCAAAATAGTTTTTAGTAAAATTCTGTCAAAATTTACTGGTATGTAGCCACACTCTGTGGTGGCTGCCTCTTAAACTGTAGTGTGTCATAAAGCATGTCTTTGATAGGCTCTAACTACTCAGAGCACTAATTGAGAAGATGCTGTCTGCTTCCTTCCTCAAAGGAAGAAATTCAGGGTAGACCAGGGATGACCTCAGGGCATAGACTGGGCAGTGCTGATGATGACAAGGAATGAAGAGCACGCAGGTTTGCAATTCCTTCAGTGGCCTTTTGGCAGTTTTGTAGGATCTTGTCCACTCAGGCCTGGTGGGGAAGAGAAGACTGCCAGATACTTGTCAAACAGTAGTTGGGAAGAAATCGAATTAAACTGGTTGTCAAAATAGAACTTTGAAAAAAAAAATTCTTTTCGTCACCTTTGACAAAGTAGACCTTGATTTTATCTACATTCTTTGTCATAATTTTTAGTATTTCTCTTTTGTTCATGGAAACCCTGAAAAGGAAGCCAGTTGTTTTGAAAGTCCTATCAACACTTTTGTCTGATGCCTTGCAAAATTTTATTTCCAGAGATCCAACCAAATCCTCTTTGACAAGCTTTATTCTGTGTCCTGAGGGAAAATGGGCAGAGCCAGGAGAAGGCTCACTGGCTATAAACTGACTGGGAATTGTTACAATAGTGGCAAGCACAATTATTTGTACTGTCCATCAGTGATACTATCAGTATCCCAGGTGTTACTAAAATTTCCCTTTAGAGAGGAGAAAGCCATTTATAGATCGTGATTGAAAAGAACTCTCGAAGGAGCACTTGTCTCTCAAGCGATTGTCCTTGCCTAGAATGGCTACTCTGTCCTATGTAAGTTTCATTTGGTTTACAAGGACCATTTACCCACCAAACATGTACTGAATGCCTACTTTGTGCCAGATAATGTTTTAAGCAATGGGTAGACAATGGTGAACAAGAGAGACAAGACTGCAGCTCTCATAAATCTTTCATTGTGAGAAAGCCAATAAACAAGCAAACAACTCAATTTGAGATAATAAGGAGGAAATGGTATCTGTGGTAAGGAAGAGGACTGTCTTCATCATGGTAGTCAGGGGAAGCTACTCTGGGGTGACTTGTGAGCACAGAACTGAGAGACAGAGAGAGTGAAACATGAAGTCTAAGAAAAAATGTTCCGGGAGGAGGGTCCCTAGGGTAGGATCTTGACAAGATTGTGAATCAGCAAGATCCAGTTCCGTCCCTCCATTTTCGGTGAGAAGCTCTGATTCTCCCCTCGTGCAGTGACCAGACTCTGATAATAGCCCTTGTCTGTGTGATTCACTTGTCATTGAGAGTATGCTGATTCTGATACTCGTTGTCTTTTAGAAGTTGAGGTGCTTGCTCTCTGGACTTCAGACTCATCTCTTGAAGCCCAGGGACCCTGTTCTACACTTCTTTGCATACCAGAACCAAAAACAGTACCCTCACATAACGAGTATTTCAGTAAACACCCACCAGTGATCATGATCTGATGTAACAGTCTGTGCTGTTGTCATGCCTTCAAGGAGCAGATCAACTCTTGGCTAAAGATGAAGTTGGGTAGAGGGTAGTGAGAGGTTCTGGCTAGCTATTTAAAAAATATATCTGATAAATATATACTGGTTTTGTTAAAAAAAAAACAAGCAAAACCCAAGAATATTCTGTCTAGAGATATATACACATATGGTAAAATTATGTATATAATTATGTGTATATGTTATGTGTAAGATGCCTATTATGTGCAAGTGAAGCTGACAATTGAGCAGTCATTTATACAGAGTCTGAAACTCAGTAGAGATGTCAAGGATGACATTATAAATTGGGGAGTCATCAGCATATAGGTGGTACACTATTTAAAGTAATGGGACTGGATGAGATCACTTAGGAAGAGAACAGAAAGAAGAAAAGGGTAAATATAATTTGTAGTAGAAAAGAATTGCAAACAGTTGTTTATCAACAGAAAATTGGTTGAATGAATTATGGATTATGTATCCATATATTTTCATATTCTTAAAGAGTTATATATACATGTATTGACTTCAAGGAATATTTAGGATATATATTTTGACCTCCAAAATAATTTCCAGAATAATATGTCTATATATTTGTAAAAAATATATATATATATGTATATGTGTGTGTGTGTGTGTGTATACACAATATTTTCTATGCAGTAGAAAGATACATTCTAAACTGTGGGGAATAGGAAATCAACTTTCCTTCTAAATATTTTATATTTGTATTTTATTTATGCAGCTTTAAAACATCTAATGATAAAGAGGGACATAAACAGAATAAATGTCTGTAACTATGTAACTATTTAGATGTAAAGAAATCTTAGAAAGGGTATTTAGGACAGTAGCAATAGCCTATCAGTGCTCTATTTCTGCTCCTTACTCCCCTTTTGTCCCTTTGCATCCTTTACCATTTTTAAATTATCTGCTCCCTCAACTTTCTTTCTTAACCTTCCACACCAGTGACCCTTCACTGGAGGACTGCCCTTAGGCTATGGACACTGTTCTGCCCACCTACATGAGAGCTGGGAAGTCTCTAGGAATTTATATCTCCCTAGGGGCAGTCATTAGCCAATGTCTGATGGGTGAGAACGTATGAATGTTTCAGCTCCATTGCTCCCTAATTGGTGACATGTGTGATCTATGCTGTCTCCAGGGCATCTCTACAGGATTGAGCCAAAGTTCTTTTCCTTGGGACTTGACTTAATATCACATTCTAACCAGATCTCCTTCCCTTCCTAGTCCTGCTTCCCAGCTGTCCTTCTAGCATTTTCTGGGAACACTTCCTGATAAACACTTTTCCTTGCATCCTTGTCTCAAAGTTGGCTTTTGGAGATCCTGGTTTAAGATGTCTCAGCTCCTTGAGAGCTCAGGCATCACGGATAGGATATACCGTGTGGTAGTTCAGATGCTCAGACTTTAGGTGATGAATCTCAAGCACTGACTCTCCCTGTTGCCTTGGGCAATTCACCCCTCCATGCCTTTGTTTTCTCATCTGTAAGATGGGATTGATATTTGAACTACTTCACAGAGCTATTTCAAGGAGTAAGTAAAATAATGTACTTGAAGTGCATCTAGCACATGTTAGGAACTCAATAATGATTTAAAAATTAATAAAGATGCTTTATGTAAGTACCATGACTATATATGTATGCTGTGGCACGTCTGACAAAAGGAGTTTATTTTACATGAAAATTTATGATACAGAGTTTTCCTTAGGATGAAAGTCACTCTTTACATAACATTATTTTATTATGTATGATTCATGTGAAGTAAACAAAGTTAATATGTCATTGATTTTAATGGGACTTTGCTCAGTATGATTAATATGTCATTATTGCATAAAAACATTCTACATGCTGAGAAGTAGTAGCTGGTGCATTAGAATATCATTTGGCATAAAGTTTCAGCATATGCTGTTTTCACTACATGTCTCCATGAATGCAGTATCATCTGGTATAAAATAGAAGTCCAGTGCGCTATCCATTGCGCTACGGAGCCTCATCTGGTATAAAATTAATCAGACAGTGAATCAAAAAATGAAAAATGATATCTCCCTAACAACCATATCACATATTTTAGCACTGAATAACATATCATTTTAATCTCAAATAACATCACTATTTGTGCGGATGGTACAATGACCACATCCTTTATTGGTTTAGCTTTACTTTTAAGGAACTTGTCTGATTGCTAATAACTCAACAGTTCTATCTCCTATCTCTACAGAGCATCATCCTGAAGCCCATTTCTCTAGGACCCAATATCATGGAGTTAATTTACATGCAACTTTACTTTATAATAATGTCTGGGCTCTCTAAAATTCCCCTGGTTGGGGTTCAAGCAGAGCTAGCTGATGCTGAAGTCTGTTTATTACAAACTTTACACTTCCTGGTAGTTCCTAATTTCATTTCATATTAAAATCCCCTTGTTGTAATTGCTGTCATTCCCTCTCTGTTTTCTCCTAAATATTCTGACTAGAGTAAATTCTCAGTTATTCAGGGATTGTGTATTTAATCTGTGGATTTTCCAAATCCTCTCTTTTTAATTCTTTTACTGTACATACTTAACCATTTAAATATTTCCTATTTTTATAATTCACCAAATGATAAATAATGGTAGAGTGAGAAGTTCACATTAAAATAAGGAGTTTGTTATTTTTATAGAAATTCCTGGTAAAAGTCTGACTCCAATGAATGCATAAAATGAATTTTTTAACCATTTGGGGATCTTAATCCTTTCAATAACATCATATACAATTTAAAATTCTACACTTTGATCTTAAATATAATAGTTTTACCAAGATTAAAGCTGCAAGTGTTTTTTTTTTTTAATGCCTAATGTCATCCAACTCCATACCACCCATTATTAAACTGCATATCACCAGAAATAATGGTGGTTGGAAGGTTTTGTTTATAAATTTGAGAGGATTAGAAGGTCTTAACATTGAAGAGTCCTTGAATAGATTTAGAAACTAAGCTGAAAAGTGAGATTAAGGACAAGTATCAAAATAAGCAATAATTTGTAATTGTTCAAAATAATCTTAGTTATGTTCTGAGCCCATGACTTCGGAAAAGCTTACCCTAAGGATATTACAAAGTAGGCAAACTGTATGCATGGGGATCCTACTCTTTATTTATGTGCTTCTCTCACTAACTTCAGGTCTCTTTAACCCCATGATGTTTTTTATGCTGAACTTCAGCTCTGCAAAAATACCTATAATCCTCAATCCCACTGTCTATCTACCTTCTAACCACCTCCTGAATATTCAACTATTTTCCTTCCACTGTACACAGCCCAGAATTTCTGTTCTCCCTTCCTGTTGATCTTCCTGGTGACCAAAATAATAAATAGACTGATGTTCAAAGATGGTTATAGCCATCTGTAAGCTTCTGAATCTATTCCATTTTCCTTTAAGAAAGATTGCACTGGGAAGATCTGTAAACCCAACAGAATTTTGAGTTACTTTAATTTCTGGAAGTTGAACAAAGGACAGAATGTTGTGCTACATGCATGTTTCTGCAAAATAAACAAATGATATTGGTAAACAGAGGAACAATTTCAAATCATAATGTGAAAGTTGACTGATTCATATGTGATCATTCCCATCATTAATATTTACCACCACCAGGTAGCAAGCGCCAAACACTAGTGTACACTGACACAAGTTAAATGCAGCTAGCCAAAGAGGAGTGTATCACACTCTGCATTCATACCCTCTTGGCTCTGTTCAGCCATATGCTCTATGTCCTGGAAATGGTATTAAGGCTTCTCCCCATCTTTGTGCATTTTGCTTTGTCTCTGTAACTTTTCCTCATGCTCTCCCGTCAAGCTGTCTTATTTACTGCAGTGTTTATTTACTAGGAGTAACATCTTTTTTAACTGCTACTATTTTTATTAGAATTAGTGTTCCTAGTGCTCCTAGTTACAAAGCTGCATAGGTTTTGATGGTCCACCCAACCTAATTTGTCCTTAAGTTTGTTATTTTTTAGTGCACAGTATTGCAGAATGTGAAGGATTTTTACAAATACGTATCTCATATGATTGTAGGAATACCTGTAGAGCATTTAAAAATGTGTGGGGAGGACTTCTTTCCATCCCGCTTTCCTTTTTCTGTCCTTCCTTTTCTTGCAGGGGACAGCCCAGAGAAAGAGGAACTCCCCCTCATCCCACCCCCACAGCTCTCTATATTCTAAATTTCTGTTATAAGTGATTGTTTTTTGGAGCTAAAAATCTATCCAACTGAAATCTTCACAAGCCTTTCCCCAAAGTTATTATTATCAGCGATGAATTTAATTATCAAAGCTCCCCAAGGAGCACAATTCCAGTGCTGTTGATGCCTCAGTTTTTATTAAAATTCTCTTTGTGTTTAGTTAGGCCCAGATTCTTTGTTTCAAATGTCTTTTCCTACAAGCATGTATGATATTTTGAGAAATAGTCTCATTATGTCATCTTGCTCCTTATCATCACTTTAGACTATCCTGACACAGGTTTGGAAGAGGTTTGGTAATCTACAATCCTACTGTTGTAGTTAAGGTGCAGTTAGGGCTTGTTCTAGGCTTACAAAGAGTTGGAGAACATTCGAGGTTTCCTCAAGATTGTCTACATGTCTGTTTGCTACAATTCAGAAATCTTGATTCTACAAAGTGTAAAATGCTGCAGGTTGGCTAAAGGATAAGATCCAGTCAGCTATCCACCCACATTAACAATGCCCAATACCACATTCCATAGTAAATTTTTTTCCTCTGGCCTCTTCTCTAACTTCCTCACCCTCAGAAATCCTGCAGGCATTCCAGAAAGTATTTTAATGCCAAAAAAGTATTAGAAGAGAAGATACATAAATTCTGGAAAAAAAATTAATATTATGAGAGGGATAAATCAAGAAAAAAGTTGGGTTATGGAAATGAAGGCAGATATAAAGCTAAAAAAAACTAAGTAAAGCACAAGTGAGTCATAAAGTTGGCCCAGCTTTCTAGCAGCCAGTATGAGAGGGCCCTCTACCCACTGCACTGTGTCTGTTAGCTGAAAGAAACCAGTTATATCGACGACACATTTATTTGGGGAGTTAACACCACAGAGAGATTTTTCTCTGAGGAGCTCATAATCTGTGATAAGGTGTATTTTTGCACTTGGGTGAAATTTTGAGAATGAAGTTCCTAAGAGGGCTGGCTTCTCATCCTTGCTTCAGGAGAGGTAAAATTTCATTGGAATGAAATTGTTCCAGGCTAAACAATAAATGCAGATTACTGATGTAGGTAATTCTGTTCCTCTGCTGAACCCAGTTTTCTGAGTAGGATTTGCTTATGTATCATAGAACTTAATTGTTATATAGCCGGTGTTTATTAAATCATTAAATGAATGACCACTTGTTTGGATGTGTGCTCTTCGGCACCAAGTACCAAGGAGAATGGCAGTTTGTCTACCTTTGCTACTGTGTTGAGGATTCAGTTTCCTGGGAAACTGCCACATTTGATGAGCTATGTTAGGGAAATGGGAACAGGGATACTGATGAGTGGCTAGTATTTGTCAACCTACTGATCCTGTATACTGAAGGTAGCTCTTGGAGGCCTATGAGACAGATCTCCAATGAGACTTCTTAAAACTAAGGGGTTATCTGAGGTTAGGAAATGAAAGACGTGTTCAGTTGTCAAGAATTAGCTATGTAACCTTAAGCAAATCCTTCACAAATCTGTGTAACTCTTTTTCCTAGTATGTAAAGATAATTACCTGCCCTCCCTAACACCTACACCACCCCAGTCTTTTGCCCATTATTTTTAATTTATTTTACTTTCTGGTTTATCATGTGAATATACCTATTTGGAGGCAGAAACTATGTTTTAATGGTTTGTAACCTAAGTGCTTATCACAATGACTATTGTATACTCAATAAAATGTCCACTTGTCCAGTGAGTTAACAGAAATACTTGGAAAGTTTCAGTGCTAAATAAATGTAGGCTGTTGGGAGAAAGCAGACAGAACTTCACTAAGTTTTTCTCTCCTTATGGTTGGCAGTTCCTTCCTGAGGCCCAAGTGGCCCTGAACAATCAATACCAGTTCACACAGAGCTCGGATAGTGCTGGGATGTTGGATGCGTCTCACAATCTCATCCTTCTGGAAGTGTCCTCACTTCAAAGGGCTTGAGCTTCCTTTGGGTCACGTGGTGTCCAGTGTCACATATTGCTCGTCATATACAGCCATGCTGATACTGTCAAACAAAACCTGTAAAAAGAAAAAAAAAATCAAAATGTAGACTATTTATCCTGTAGCACATTTTCAATGTGTCCACCTGCTCCAGGTCTGCATATTAGAACAGCTACGAGTTACCGAGATCTTAACGCACTAGGCACTGTGTGCTTATATGTATTAACTTATTGTATCCTCTCATTTCTATGAGGCAGGTAGGATTACTATCCCATTTGCATGAGAGCACTGGAGAGAAAACAGAGGTTAAGTATTTTGCCCACAGTTTAAGAGTGATGCAGCCTAGGTTCCAGTGTGACCTGTCTGGATTGAGTCCAAGCTTTTAACCACTATGCCATGTTGCTCTAGACTAACTGCTTTAGGTATATTTTTATAATTCATCTTATTTTTGAGAAAACAGTAAAAATAAGAATTTTCATTCTAATTATGACATACTCACCTTTTACTTCTGTAGTTACCCAGTTTTAACTGGTGTGCTTTGTGTGGTTATACTGGTAGTGGGAACTCTACAGATTCATATATTTATAAAACATGTTTAAAAAATGGAATTTGGTAGAAGGCTTTCATGTATTCAAACAGCAATGGGATTACTGTAGGAAGTTAAACACCAGAAATCTACTCAAAACTGTATACTAAAATACTAAATAAATGTTCAACTTAAAATACAGTTGATCCTAACAGAAGGAACTAATTTATTCCTCTAGCTTAAACCAGGCCTAGTTTGCTATGACTGTACTATTTACATAGGCTAATCTTAACATCACCATGGTGACAACTATAAATATATTACTTACTATTCAAGGATCTTGTAAAGTGGATGATTTTGTACATGTTTCCCTTCATAATGGCAGATTTTATTGTACTGATACCAAGTTTTAGCAAATTAGTCATAATACTTAAGTATTTTGATAAGCAAAATAAAGAAGAAAACTCAGTTATAATAAACATTTCTATGTTAGAGTACTTCAGAAGACCAGTTTTTCACATCTATTTTCTACTAGCATGAAGAAACCATACATTAAGAATAGGTGAATTACCCTGAAGCTATATTCTGTAGGGACTGTTTTTAAGAACTAACAATATTAAAAAGGCGAAACCATTATAATTCAAACAGTACTCAAGACTCTTACTTCATCTGTAAAAACAGAGAGAATGCCAATGCTTTATTTGCCACGGGGATAAGGAGGGAAACATTGGTAAAATTAATTTGATAACATGACTCACACTTCATTACAAATTATTTTCCTAAATTCACAACTTTTTCACATTTAGCTGAGCTAAAAAGAAAAAAAGAAACATACTAAAAAAAAATTTTAGTTGATGTAAGTAGGCCAAATCACATGATCCCTCTAAATGAGAGGTTAATTTTCAAGCTGGGAAAATATTTTCCTTAATTTATGAGCTTAAATAATTCACCCATGGTGCTAAATAAGATCTTGGGTCAGGCTCAGAAGAAATCTCTACCAGCCTGTTTTAAAGAAGTACACAAAAATTTTATTGTGGAAAATACATGAAATGTTCTCTTGATTAAATCTTAATAGTAAAGACAAGAATTAAAAAATCCATACTACTTCGTGTCTTTCAGGCCTTTTTCTCCTAATGTTATCTTCTAGATTTCTTAGGTATGCTGCACCATTACACAGGAAGTTTATCGCACTTAATGGAGTACTGTGTTCACCAACTTCAGCACCCTAAGGAAGTACCAAGTGTTATTTAAACTTCCTGCTCATTCTCCTCCCTCAGGTCACCAGTAGTAAAATTTATTTAAAGAACAATGAGGAAGAAGTACTGTGGCCTAGAGGCGCCTGGGAAGGAACAGAATTCAGAGAATGAGCTCTAGAGAGGTATTAGTCATACTGGAAATTTATGGGATCTAACTGTAAACCCCTTTACCCTCTTCCTGGCTTCAGACTTTGGGTGTGAGGTGTCAGGGATGTGCAAGGAGCCTTCATAAGCTGACATTTTCTTCCCTTTTTTCTTTCCTGCATGAAACTAAAGGGAAACACAAGTGCTTGGTACCACGTGCTTTAGAGGCTTAAGGGACCATTAATAAACACGCTGTTTCGATCGTTGCGGGGGAGAGGAATCACTTTTTAATAAATACCGCCAGAAGACTCTCCTGGAAGGGAGACTGAAGTTACTCTCCCTCCCCAGGTGCCCTGAGGGAAAAGGGAGACGGAAGATAAGGCCCCCTACTTGCTCGTGAGATCTCCCTTTCTCCTCCGACCCCCCTCCACCTCTACCGCGCAGGTCTGGCCGACTCGGGAGGTAGCTGGGAGAAAAGGCCATGCTCAGTCCTCCATGGCAAAGTCTTTGGTCTTTTCCTCCTGGTCGCCCACTTTGTAGCGCAGCAGCACGCGCAGGTGACGGTGGTTGTCCTGGGAGGGCAGCAGCGTGATCTCTCCGGAAATGTCCGTATCTTGTTCCACTTGCACAGGCTCATTCAAGTAGAGGAGTGCCTGCTTCCAGTGCGTGACCGGGTGAAAAGGCGAGGTGGACAGCACAAGGGGCTTCTCAGAGTCCCCTCTGGGGAAGGTCACCTGGAACCAGATGGCAAAACCGTGCATGTGAGCCGAGCCGTAGCTGCTGAAGCGGAAGCGCCCGCCCACCCCGGCCTCCAGCTCCTGCTCCAGACCCGCGCGGGCCAGCTCCAGCTGAGCAAAGCACTGCGGTCGGGCCAGCACGTCCTCGCCGGACAGGCCTTGCACCACGATTTCTGAGTGGCCCATGAGGCAGCGCGTAGCGAAGCTCTCCAGGCAGCTCATGTCCACACCGTAGAGCTGCTTCATCTGGCTCCAGAAGCTCAGGCGCAACTCCAGCATCTGGTCGCTGATGGGCGCCACGAAGAGCTCGGCGGAAGCCGGCAGGAGAAGACCGCCCTCCTTCAGCCACTTGGTCCGCGCGTGGAGCACAGAGCTCAGCATAGACTCGTGCAGGAGTCCGTAGCCCATCCACTCGCTCACGATGGCATCCACCTGCTCCGGCAACTCCACCGTCTCCACCGGCCCCGGCAGGATGTGCACCCGGTCCTCCAGCCCATTGAGCCGCACCACCTCCCGGGCCTGCTGCCAGATGTCGCTGGCCTCCACCGCGTACACGCGCCGGGCCCCGGCCTGGGCACAGAAGATGCTGAGAATGCCGGTGCCGGCGCCCACGTCCAGTACGGTCTTGCCCCGCAGCGCTGCCCAGTTTCGCAGGATGCCTAGGCGGTAGGCGTCCGTGCGGACGCGGTCGGCAATCATCTCCTCGTGGACCGATACGTCCGAGTAGCACTGGTAGTACAGCTGGTCCCGCTCCCGCCTACTCCTCCGGGGTCGCGGCACAGCCGCCTCCCGCTCTCCGCCATCTTCCTCTTCGGCTCCCTCCCCTCCTTCGCCGCCGCCGCCCCCCGACTCATGCTTTCTTTTCTTGGGCTGCGACATCTTGGCGGCTCGGGCCGGCTCCCGGCGGGCGTTGCGCGACACGGCGCGGGCTCCAGGAAGCGGGGGCTTCTGGGACTTGTAGTGCGCGCTCGGGCTTCCCACTTGGGCGCGGACGCCGGGCGGATGCCGCCGATCTGTCCTGAACTCCTCCACTTGCTTCTTCGGAGTCCCGGAATCCCTTTCCCACCCTCGGCTCCTACATTTTATGATTCTTTACGTTCCCCCTCCTTCCCTTAGATCCTCAGTTCTCTCTCTGCTTTCATTCCCTTCCTGAAGTGGACACGCCCACTTAAAACTATTGTCTGCTCAACTCCCAGGTTTTCTTTATTACACCGAATTCTCTGGGCGGCACCGTTCACACACTACCGCCTCACCTGAACGGGTGCGGCTCTTAAAGCTCTCCAGACGTGGAGATTTAGAAATTGCACTACGTGTTTTTCTTCCCCGTTTTCGGGTGGAATTAGAATGCAGGGGAAGTGTAAATGGAACAAAGTAAAAATCTAACGTTGTATAAAGCCTTGGTTCTGATTCCAGTGAGACCACAAATTAATAGAATGATTAGGGCAAGTTATAGAACTGCTCTTGCCTTCAGTTACCGCACCATTCACCCACCAGCAACAAGGAATTTCATTGCAGTTAAAACATTACAATTTGGTCTCTCTTGCAGGAGAATGGTTACTTGGCTCTTAGTCCTGCTCTGGTAATTGTGTGGATCATTCAAGAGTTAAATCTCGGAAAGGTTCAGACCAAGAAGCAGTTGAAAAGCAACAGTTGTGTGATTACAGTTAAACCCATTGCCAGGTTATTCAGGTAACCAATCTCCCCCACACCCCCAGAAGTAACCGAATCTTTCTTCCCTCGTGATCACTTTTCCACTGCAATTCATTTTTTCCTGTGTGTCTCCTTGTCTGGGCAAGATTGGTACTCCCCTCTTTCCCTTCCATTTTCCTTTCAGTCAATTATCAGCTGTTAATTTCTTCCCTCTTGGTTGTTCATGATAGAAATAAAATACATTTAAAAATACATGTGATGTCTATATGGGTATTTCTGTTCTTCTCAAGTAAGGTGAGAAAATATTTTCTCCCAGCTTAAGAAAAAAGATAATCACATGAAGAAAGGTGACTCTTATTTTCTTGTAATCTCAAACTATGTTTAACCAATGGGCCTGTATTCCTTATCTGGGGGGAAAAGTTCCTTCACCCCGTTGTCTCTATTAATCTGTCATTTAATGAAAATAGGCTTATTGACCTGACATCCTCAGCTGTACTTCTAACTCAGGACCCTCAATTCTAGCTGCTCATTAGAATCCTCTGTGGAAGACTTAAAAAATACCTATGCCTGTGTCCCACCTCAAACCAGTTAAATCAGAACCACTCCAGTGGAGCCTGCACATATAGTTATAAAAGCTACCCAGGGAATTTGTGCAGCCAGGATGAGAACTGTTTCACTAAAATGATCTTAGTTAAATCTTGCTTTATTTATTTTTGTTGGGTAAACTATCTTTTTTCAGTGCCCTGGGTTCAACCATTTAAAGATAAAAATCCTCACAGTAGTTCCTCTCTGCCTAGTTTTAAGAAAATAGCGGTCCAGAGCGGGACATGGGATCAGAGTCTTAAGTGTGACCACTTTAATATATTAATTCTAGGCTTACTCAGGGTATATTGCTCCCATTCTTCCCGCCATCAAAATCTTTGCCCTTCCCTTTTAAATGCATTCACTCCTCTACCCAATTTTCACTTCACTTACTTTGATCTCTTTTAAAGAAATTCTGAATATAAGTTTTGTTGGTTCTACCTCCAAAATATATCTGAGTCCATCTTCTTTTCTCCTCCACTGCCTCCACCCTAGTCCAATTTTCCGTCTTTCCTTGTGTGGAAATCAGTCTCCAAAGAGATCTCTCTGCTGCTAAATCATACCCCTATCTAATCCATTTTTCACAGAGCTACAAAAATAAGCTTTTAAAAATCTAAACTGGACCGTGTCATTCTCCAGTAACTTCTTATTCCTGTTACTGGAACAATCCAGTAACTTCACGTAACTTCCCATCTCATCTTGTACTGCTCTTCCCAACTCCTCTTTGGGCCCAAGGTATACTGACCTTTAATGATACCTTTTTCCTGTCTTAGGTCTTCAGTTATGCTCTTACAGGCCCTGGAAAATTGTTTTTCTTCTTAGCACTTTACTTCAGTGGCTCCTCAACTGTCAGGTCTCAAATATTACTCCTAAGAAAGTCCTTCCCTGGCTACTTTAAATACTATTTTCTAACCCAAGATGTCATTTATTTCCTTCATAGCTGAATGTACATAATTTATTTGTCTATTTATTTTCTGTAAAATATAAACTCCAGGAGACTTGGACTTCTGTTTCCTGGCTATTGTAGTTCCCAGCACTAGAACAGAGCCTGGCCAGTCAATGAAGACTGATGTGGAAACAAATTGCTATTCAGAGAGGAAGGAAAAGAGAGTTTGGCTTTTTGTAGTTCAGTATGACAGTTTGACTCTGGGAAACTCTGGGGGTAAATCCAGATACAGGTCAAATTTAAGATGCTCCCAGATGTGAAATTATTTCATTTCCAAACTTTCTTAACCCTTTTAGATAGAATAATGGTAAGCCCTAACTATTGGCCAGATTAGAGAAAAAATGGCCTGTGCCACTGTCCCTTCTAGTACTCGGCTTGATATATAGAGAGATTTCTTTACTTATCTTTTCTACCACACTGAGTTGTTTTAAGTAAGAGAGGGACCAGATCATAGTCCTCTGAGCGTTGCAGCTCAGCAGCAAACCAGTTGGATGGGAGAAGTTTTCCAACTGTGCTGGCAGAGTGTTCTTTGTGTTTTCATTTCAGTGGTCTGCTCACTATTTATATTCAATGAACAAACATAATGTTTTTCAAACAAATGGATCTTGAAATTGATTTAATACACTTTCACTAGCATTAAAAAAAAGAAGTAGAAGAAATAGAATAGAAAATAGCAAACGCATAAAATGAGTATAGGTGAGTATTATTTCATAAAACTTGTTGCAGTTAAGTGTACTAAATGTATATTGCTATGGGTTATAGTTAAAAGTTTGAAATCCATAGTTTACTGTTCTCCAAAATCAATGTGAACTTTGACAGTTCTGTACCTTTGCTTTGAGTGTGGAACTCCTTTGTCCTGTCGCTCATCTTTTTAGATAATGCTCAGATGTTAACAATTTTTTGTAGCTTTTTCAACCAGTGCCCTGATAACACTTATATGTAACTCTTTTTTCATTTATCCCATTTTACCAGAACTATTTATACATCTGGCTTTTCCGTGCCAGAGGTGGGACATTTGAACACCAAGATTTTTTGTTTTTCACTTTTCTATTGAGAATCTAGCTTGTTGTACTAAAATCTGAACCATTTCCACATTCCAGATTGGGTCCTGAGTATACACAGGGTCACAGATGTGTTTTGTATGACTGGGAGAACCATGATCAATTTCTGCATCACTCTCATGTATTTATCCATTCATCCATTTATTTATCATTCTGGACTAATACTCTGCACTAAGTATTCCAGAAACAGGGAACATATCAATAAACAAAAAGACAAAAGTCCTTACTCCCAAGGAGCTTGTATTTTAGGGTTAGTGTTATATTATCTATTATTATGGGTTTTTTTTTAACTTAAGCAAACTGTTATACCACTTCTAACTCCCAACTTTTCTTTCCTGTATTATTTTATCTCAGATTCTGATGTGATTTCTTCCTACAGATACTTATTTCTAACTTTCTTTCCTCTTTAATTTGAAGGTCTGTTGTTTAAAATGTATTTTAAAGCCTAGTATAGGAATTGATGATAGTTCCTTCAGGATTTCAAGAACTAATTGTAATTCTCAAAGTGTATGTTGGAGAATTGGTAAAAGAACAATGACATGAAAAATGTTATAAATATCTCTTTGATATGAATATTCATTAAATGATTTAGTTCTTTCCTTGCTATAGTTACGTGGAAGCTGCCAGCATAGAAAGAGGCACTTCTGTCAAAAAAAAAAATCCTTTATGGAAAATGAAGACAAAAGGTGGTGATTTTTGTATTTAAACAAATTAGAACGTCTAACATGAAAAGCCCAGGTTTATGTTACTCTCTTGATGTGTATAGTGTCTTTTAGATCCATGGTGTATTGGCCCAACTATTAAACCTAATACTAAAACAGATGAATAGCAAATTCATAGCTCCCTGATGATATTATTATGAGTAGTTGTAATTCTTTTAAAAAATGTGTGTATTGAATTGTTTAGGTAGTGACAACAGGGATATTATGAACTTAATCCATAATTAGCAATTTGGTTTAAATTTATTGAGCCCTCTTAGTGTATTGAATGTAGCATTTTAACAATTCCAAGTGTAAATATTGGTTATGAGATTTTAACAATTTCTGCTATAAATCAGGCCACTGTAATGAAAATAGTACAGAAAAATAGGAATGTAAATTATAAAAGTAATGTATCAGTGCATCTGTGGAAGTAAGTATTTGCTCACCTGCCCCAGGGGTAATAAGCAGCATGTAGTTTAATGAAAATCAGGCATTAAGGTTAATGATTGTTACTTAATAAGACGTTTTTCTTTCTTTTTTCTTTTGTGAAAACCTTTAATATGAAAGGAAGCCAATCAAATTCTTCAATCAGATTCTTATATTCTGATAGCATTTTGCTACCGAGGCATTTGAACTGCCCTTTTGATTAGTTCAAAATTAACCGATGGGGGATTTCAACTACATATGTTAAATAATGTTTCAGCTGGAGAAAATAGGTCCAGGTAAAAAGACCAAGGGTGTGTTCCTACTGAAACTTGATAAATATTGTAAAATATTTGCGAATTAGTCTATGTCTCAGAGAACTATGGGTGTAGCTCTTGGCATGGGGAGATGATTGGATCAGATAAATCAGAAACAAAGTTTTGAACAAGCTGTACACCATATTTGACCTGAAGATTTTAATACAGCCCAGTTTACCTTACTCACCCTTAAGTTTCTAAACCCTACCAAGTAAAAATAAAAAAAAAAAAAAACCCAAATTGTGGCTACTTTTTAAGTCTGGGTCCAAGAAGAAAAGAGTCCTGGAAGAAAGCCAAACTGAGTGAAGCCTAAATGAACCCAGTAGACGGCAGCTCTCATGTAATGGAAGCAAGAAACAAAAACTTTTGTTGTGAGCCGCTGAGCTGTTGGAATTACTTGTTACTGCAGCAAAAACAAAGCTGATTAATACAAATATACATATGAAATGAGTGATCATTATAGAACCACTACCCAGGTCAAGATATAAAACATTACCAGAGCCATGATTGTCCCTGTGTGCCTCCAATCCTATACTTGTCCTCTTTCCCAAAGGTAAGTGTCCTGATAATACCAGAAAACGTTCATTGCCCTGGATTTTGAATCTGATACACACCTAAATCATACAGTATGTATTCTCTTACGTCTAATTTCTTTTGCTCACCTTTATGGGTGTGAGATTCACCTATGTGACTATGTGTAGCAGTATTTTTTTCACTGCCCTTGCTTTATTTTATAGTATTCCATTGTATGAACATACCATAATTTGTTTAAGTGGGTTTCTGTTGTTGCACAGATCCTTTGAGATGGAAATATTCCTACCAGGAATTTCATAGTTTGGGTTTTTTTTCATACAATTATTTTGTCTCAATATTTTCTACTTTATATAAATAATTTATTTTTTATGATATTGTATGTTAAGTGCCTTAATAATAGCTAAAACTTGTGTGTTTACCATGAATGAGGCATTGCCTAAATGTCTTATATGCATTATTCATTCGTTCATTCATTTAGCAAATACTTACTGAACACCTGATACTCTGTATCAAAAGGTATAAAGGTGAACAAGACAGAAAAAAAAATCCCTGTTTTTATGGAGTTTATATTTTAGGGAATAATCTCTAATTCACAAAAATCTATGAGGTGGATATTATTGTCCCTATTTTCACAGTTTGGAAAACCAGACACATAGCAGTTACATCCACCTCTTACTTACATTTTCTCCTGGATTACAAACTCTTCAGGAGCCAGTTCCCTTTATCTTCCCACAGTGTCTAGTGGAGCACCATATATATAGTCATCATATTAATTATTTTGATAACAATTAACATTTATTTCCTGCTTTCTATATACCAGAGACAACTCAGTCTTCACAAACGCTCTGTGGCAGGTCTGATTAGCTCCATTTAGAGATCAGAAAATAGGCAAAAAGAGGCTACGTGACTTGCCATTGGCTAGATTCTTGTGCTCTAGATACGTGTGTTGAAATTAGCCCATGGGATTGCATACAAGCACTTCCTTCACTTATATTGCTGTGCGGTGTTCAGTTCTCAGCCTCCTCTAAAGCCACTGTGGATCACGCTACGTGATACTTGTGGATGAGTTTGCATGGAGAAGTGACCTGAGCTGCTCATTTCTTCCATCTCTGTTCTGCAGCTACTCTGTTTCTAGACATCAAAGGAAGAAAGCAAGTTAGACATTGTGTTTTTGTCTAACCTCTGCATATGTTTTACTCAGAAGAGTTGTGGTGTGGGAATTGTTAGTTCCGCTGCAGAATCTTAGTTGGTTTAGTAATATTTTAAGTTAATTATGCTTCAATAAAAAGGAGAAAGTGAAGGACGGTTTTTTAAAGAAGAATTTTTGTTGGTTTATTCACTTAATATTGTTGAGCTTCTTCTACATGCCCAGCGCTGTGCTGGGCTTTAAGGAAGAGAGGAGGAAGCAGTGTCTTTTTCTGCCCTAAGGAGCTCACAAATATTGGAGGAGGTCATTGAAAGGGCTTTACTGACTGTTGACCCAATCAGAGGGCAATCTGAGGCTCCTTCCACCTCCTGTCTCCTTGTTCCCATAGCCAGAGCAACTTCCAATTTTAAGAGAGTGAAGTGTCATTGAAACCATCTGGGCTGAACCTCATTAAGGCCTCTATATAAAGCTTACGATTTTGGAGGGTGGGGCACTCGGCTTGTAGTCACCCAAGACAAGTCTTGTATGTAAGTTCCCTTGCTTATTAAACCTTCCATCTGCCAATTTGAATTGATCTGTAGCATATCAGAACATGTGTTTACAGCAGGACTGTTTACAGCAGGGGAGTGTCCTGTCTTCCAGCCCCTGTCTATGGCTTGGAAAATGGGAAGCTAAGGGGTGTATGATTTTGAATAAACCCTTATGGGGTCAGGATATATGGAAAGTATTTGGGTTCATCTGCAAGAGTCTGAAACAGTCCTCACTGTCTTCCATATTCTGGCTTATAAGGCACTGACACCCCCTGGTAATGAGGAAGCTCTTGCCCTAGCTTGGGTACATGACCTAGCAGCTGACCTTTTGGCACATACAGCAGTTTCAGTGCATAGAAAAAGTGGCCACTCTAGTGCCTGGGTGGGATGGCATATTGCCAAGGATGCCCATTTGCCCTTGAAATAGTGACTTGGTTCATGTACCAACAGCGTGTCCTGTGTATTCTTAACAATAGCCAAGGCAACCCACCAAAAGAGTCTGGAGCCATTCACTGGTGTTCCAGGTCCCGAGGAGGGATTTGAAAATTGGCCCCCATCCTCTTCCTGAGGGTTCTAAGTATGACTTGGTTTGTGTGGACACTGTATGTGGCCTAACCCAAGCTTTCCTCTGTAACTATGCAAACCAGGCTGCCACGATTAGGGGGTTAGAGAAACGGTTACTCTCATAGAATAGTCACATTTCAAAGGTCATGATATGCAAGACTAGACAGAAGACTGTAACACTGAATGGAGGTTCCATCTCCTATAACTCGCTAGCAGCAGTGGTCGTAAAAAGGAAAAATAGAATATTAAAACAATAGATTAAATTACTAGCAGGTAAAACAACCTTGGCCTGGGGGACTAAGGTACTATCCCAGGCCAAGGTTGTTGTCAAGACAATACATCTGAATGACCAAACTGCAGGGCCTATTGCTCATATGCCAGACTGGGGACCCTTGTCAAGACACCCAGTACTATAAGGGTTTGGAAATCTTGGGAGACAGCCATTGCCTTGATTCTCATGTGGTTTATGTGTTGCGCTGCTGAGCACACCCAAACCCCATCACGCCCGGGAAAGACATTATCTCCTGGAATTGGCAATGGGATGTCCCACTGGGATGGATGAATTACTTCCTACCCCTGGGAACCACACGGTCTCCACAGGATCCTGCTGTCCTGCTGCAGGCTGGACCTGTTGAAACATATTATACCTGGAATGGAACACGCACCATTGAAAGGGGGGAAAACTGGGAGTCCTGGTCTGGCATATCCCACCCCCAGCCCGTCTCCTCATGCCTGACAGTGCTGACTCCCATGGGCAACGTGTACAATATGCACAACCAGGTCAGACTCCTGAAGCTGCAGCCACATTAACGTCTAAAGGTCAGGCCACAAGTGTAATTCTTAGAAGGAGAAGATCTTCCCATACAAGTTTCTACTAAATATCTGGTTTCTTGCCCTTAGGCTTCTGCTGCTCCTCTGTTGTCTGGTCACAGGATGGACACTTAATGGAAACACCTTTTTACAGCAGGCCCACTCATACTGTGGGCACCTGCCCCTCTCTTGCTCATCATGATGGGTATCACCACTCCAGGGAGAAAACTGGAAGGCAGTATGTTAAGGTAGAACACACTAGGGCTAGTACTCTTGATTCACCTGGCATTACCAATACTTGATCCAGAGACCTGGTCTGTGGCACGGATATCAACACGGGGCATGGCTGTTCTTTCTGTGCCTGTCACTACATGGCAGCCCATCAAACTGCTGACCAGAAGAGTCCTAAAAATGCCACCACGAGGGTCACGGATGGCTACACTAAGAGCTGGGATGGGTTCATGTGGCTCACCCTGGGTTATGGACATGTGAACCCCTGGCACCCCCTGTGTTGGGAACAGATGAATCACTCTAAACAGAACCAACCGAGTTGTACCAAGAATATGGGATGGATATCACCAGAGCTGTGTAGTCATTTTGCCCCATTAAAGGATAGTGACTGGTTTGGGACTGACTGGTCGTGACACTTGGCCTCCACCTGGGCAGTTGGGCCACTGTGCTGTATCTAGGTCTTCCCTGGGCACAGGGGAGGATCCAAAGTAACAAAAATTGTCAACCTCCCTCTCCTCAAGGCCAGATGCGCACATTCTGTTTCCCACTGGTACGATCTTTTGGCTGCCATCTTTGTTCCCTTCGTTGGCCTGGAGGACGTTGTAGCACACATAGAAGCCCTTACTGAATTCACCAGGCAAGCCTTAGGTGATAGCCGGCAAAGCCTGTCTTCACTGAATGACAAAATGTCTCTAATGAGAAAAGGCTGTCCTCCAAAACTGGCCGGCCTTTAACATTATTACTGTCTCAAAAGGAGGCACCTGTGCCATTATCCAAACAGAATGTCGTGTTCATAACTAATGAGTCTGATAAGGCATTATCTTTATTAAATCATGTGATGACGCAAGTGAATGCCCTGAGCGATCTGACTCCCAGCCTAGAGGACTTAATAAATCAGTGGTTCAGATCATGGACTTCTTGGTGGAAAAAAACTGTTACTTACTTTGGGAAACACGGTCTTTGTGCTTTCTCTTGCGTGTGCCCATGTAGCTGCTGTGGACTCTGCCTCTGGTGCAGCCAGGTAGTCGCCAAATGAGCCACCTTCCTGCTAGTGAAACCCTTTACTGACCTCGCAGAGCACATTGCAGGTCGGGGGCGTGTGAGAGTGTGAGAGCCAGTCACGAGGGGTGGAGTGTCGGAGGAGGTCATCCAGAGGATGTGGCCACATGTTGACCTTTAAGCTGGATCCGGGCGGTCAGAGGCACCACACCCCAACCCCGTCCTTGAAATGTACATTTTGCCCACCGTTCCTGTAGTGGGAGCCATTTCATGGACGAAGCCCTGAGAGAGTAAGGTGGTGTTGAGTCCGTCTGAACTCTGTACGTGACTGAACCTGCTAAAGCCTCCTTATACACCTTAAGATTCTGCCCGGCAGGTGTGGAGAGCTGCTCATCTTGTGGCCGCCCAAGACAAGCCTCTGTTGTAAGTTCTTTTGCCTTTTAACCTGCCACCTACCAATCTGGAGTGGCTTGCCTTTTTTTTTTTTTTTTTTTTTTTGGTCTCTCCTTGCCCTCCACGTGCCGGGACCTGTTTGAAATTTCACCCGGGGAAGCATCCGAGTGTGCAAACCAACATCAGTACGAAGAGCTCAAAGTCCACTTGGCAGACCTTGAACCCAGGTTTGTCTACAGTTTGTGAGCAATGCTGAGTCCCTTTCTCAAAAACTCAAGGGTAATTCTTGTGCTGTTCAAATATCTTCCCTACACGGCTCTGCATTTCACTCTGAATTTTCTCGTTGGTCTGAGGAACTGTTGTGTTTTCTTCTGATGAATACGGCTGTGCTCTCCACTTACATGCCTTAGGATATCAGTGGATAGTGTAATGGCCATGCTTAAGAAGTCAGTTAATTTTCACTTTCATGTGTATTAAAGCTCTTTGTAAAGCGCTGAAATAACATTATGATTATTGTTGCCGTTCCTGTTGGGTTTATGCTTTCTCAGCGCTGTCAACATGAGGAAATACCTGGATGACTGAATCCGTTTTTTTTGTGGGTTTTGTTTTGTTTTGTTTTGTTTTGTTTTAAATGTCGATTGAGTTGAATACTTTCTTCAAGGACAGGAAAGAAAATTTAACACATGCTTCCAGGCTTCTCTTTATAGTCTCCAGTATGGTTTACAGCCTTAAGCAGGGTTGTCTTTAATGACAGAACTACCTTTTATCTTCTTTGTACAAGATAAGATTGATCTATTTTTTAAGTTAATACACCACTGGCTTTACATCCTAGTCATAGGCTTTGGGAATAGGTTAAAGCCTCTTTGTGTTGTATTATTTACTGTGCAGCCATATTCGAAAATACAATGAATATACTGAAATTAATAACTCTAGAAGGGTGCAAAGTGATAGTATTCACATTCAATTACAGAGATCATCTATTACATTAATATAATAGTGATGCCATTTGAATGTAATATAGTGAATAAAAATAAAGTGGCAGGCTAACAGAATTTTAGCTTTTGAGTTCAGGGGAAAAAAAGTAAGATAAATGGTTAGCAGACATGGTTAATAGCTCAAATACATGTGCTATAAGCCCTTAGTTGAGTGTCGACTCTTAGCAAAGGACACCAGGCAAATGAACTTGAATATCCATTTGATTAACTAGCTTCTTAAAAACTGAAATAGGCTTTTATATACTTTGGAAAGAATTGCTAGCAAAAAGGATAAGGGGATGGGCTTTTAATGGAAGTAATCCTCTAAGACATTACTCCCTAGCAGTTAGAAATATAGAAAAGCAAGATAAACTTAAAATAAGCCTGATAAATCCTATCTTACCCATTGTCTTCACTTAATAGATACTTTGGATCTGGATTAAATGGTGCTCAGTAGTCACCCTGAGAAATCCTATTCTTTATGTATTCTCCTTCCACTCCTCTTCTTACTAAACTAATAATTACTTTTCCACTTACAAGTTATGAGTGAAGCCACTGAATGCAGTGATTGGGTGGAGTCCTAGTTCTTGGCTTAAGATCATGGATCTCTCATGAGTCATGTGTTCCACAGATGGTGATTCTCGGACCTGCCTGAGTGTCAGAATCACCTGTGTAGCTTGTAAGAACTACACGTGCCTGGGTCTCTTTTCCGTAGATTTTCGTTCTATAGACCTGAGAAGAGCCAGGACAAACGTAGTTCATGATGCACAAAGACGATTGTGAATCCTACACCATTGTTGGTTCAAAGCACATTTCATAAAGAGGTAATAAATTTTTAAATTAGTAATATTTTAACATTGATTTGAATTTGTATTATTTTATATGTTTTCATGCATCTATAATTAATTTTTATTACCCAACTAATGCCTGGGTACTGTAGAAGCATCAGAAAATACAAAAGCAAAATGAAGAAAATAACTTCAAATATGACCACCGTTAATATTTTAAAATCCACAAATGAATATTTAGAATTTAACTGCAGTAATAGAGCATTTGCCTTTGCAGTTGGAAAGCATAATCCCATAGCTGCAGCACAGAATAGTTTTTCTTATGTATAATTAGATACTACTTGCTCAAATTGTCATTCTTTACTGAAGGGAGGCTCCCATTCACCCCTTCTTCCTCTACTCAGTCACTTTTCTGGTTCTTTCCCTCAGTTAAGTAGCATATCTGAGTTTTACATGAATGGGTCCAGCAAAGCTAATAGATGGTGGACTTTTGGAAGTATCAGTCCTGGGAACATACCAAACTGGTGTGACAGCAGTTCTGCCATCCAATCATTTCATTTATCCATTCAAAAAATTTATTGAGCACCTACTAATGTGCCAGACACTATGCTCTGTGTTGGTGACACCCAGTCCGTTTCCTAGAGACACTTCACACTCTAGTATGGGAGATAGATAAACAAAAATTAAGGTGTATTGTGTATGTGCTATGAAAGATGTATGTATGCACAGGATGTGCTGAGTGCACAGATAAGGGATATCTAAATCAGAATAGGGAATTAGAGAGGATGAGTACAGAGAAAGGATGTGGACGTTGGATGCCAGAGCCCAGAACGCTCATATGTGGCCATTGCTGGTTTTGGGAACCTTTGTGTGTGTGTTTGTTGTTGTTGTTTATTTATTTAGATTAAAGCAATTTTTGATACAATTTTTAAAGGTTACTTTCCTCTCGCTCTGTCATTCTCAAGATTGTTTTGGCTATTCAGGGTCTTTTGTGTTACCATATAAATTTTGAAATTATTTTTTCTAGTTCTGTGAATAATTCGTTTGATATTTTGATAGTGATTGCATTGAATTTGTAGATTGCCTTGGGCTGCATGGTTATTTTAACAAAATTGATTCTTCACAAGGTGCGTATTTATGTACCGTGTTTACTACCTAGAGGGGAGACTGGAAAGCTCTCCTTTGTCTCCTGATCTCCTTTTCTTAATAGTGTCTGTTCTCTTTTTCATAGATGCATTATCTTTTATTGTATTTCTGAGGGTCTCGGAAATACTTTGAAAATTTCTTCTCCCTGCGTAGTTGCTGTTTCTTCTGAGAAGGCTGTCGCATTTTTGTTTGTCTTGGTCCCTGTCTTTCAAGGTAGAGGTCAGAGTCTTCTGAGAAAGCTCTTCCAGTCTCTTGTGTGATATATATATACCTGGCTTTCAACCTTTATGAAGTACAAGGGTAAGAAACCTGAAGTCTCAGCTTTCAGGATGTGAATGTTCCCTGGGGAAAAACCATTACTCAGGTGATCTGGTTTTATGATGGTGGGATATGTGGTTCTTAAAAATATTTTTCGCTGATCTTTTGGCTTTGGTATTGTGGCTTTATTTTCACCTACACCTCAGGCAGGGGTGTGGGGTGGGGCACAGTTAAATGTCTCAGATGGGTTTGCTTGTCACTTCGCTCATTACCTACTTTGCATTTTGCCTTCCTGGGTCTGCTGTCAGGTACCATTAGTCAGTTATCATTTACTTTTCTGACTTTTTACATTTACTCTCTTAGCTTTTCTCTGCTCTTTTCTCTTTGTCTTTGTGGCTTCAAACAAAACAAAACAGCTCCATTATGGTATGATTTCAGGAAGGAGAGAAAGTAAATTCATGTAATCTGTCTCTTTGGCACTGTACTAAGATTTAATTTATAGTAATTCTAGGCAATAGATACTATCATCGTACCACTTTTGAAGATTAAGGGAGTGAAGTTCAGAGAGATTAAGTGGCAGAAGAGCTAGTAAATGGAAGAGCTATGACTAATAAGAGGCTCCCAAACCTGCAGGGGGCTCAAATAGATTTTGAGGTCTCTTCTGGGCTAACATCTCAAAGACAAGCTCGTTCTCCTGCATTTATCAGAGCCCACCCTGATTGCAAACCCAGCTTTAGGGACAAAGACAGCGACAACCTGTGAAGGGGAAACTGGATATGCAAAGCTGTGAGATAGCCCCACCTCTATATAGAGCTGACTTCTACCAGCTCCCTCACCAGTATGGATTGGACTATATTCCAATAGAAATTCTTTCTTTTAGGAGCCTGACAAAGTTGAGTTTTGATGATCTATTTTAGTATTTGCTAATTATGAAATGAAAGCCACCTGTTTTCAAAAGAAGGTGCTGGAATGGAGAATAATAGATATGTAAATATGGTGACTTTTATGGGCAAAAGAAGGTTTTTAGCAGCATGTTTTTAAAAATTAAGTATTTAACAGCTGTTTTGCAAAATAAATGAAATGCTTCCGTACTGTTAAAGAATATGCACAGGTGATTAACTTTAAAGTAAAACTTGTGACCTCATTTGACTATCTAACATCACTAAATTAACTAACTTTATATACCAAATTATTGACCAGATTCTAAATATTTATCTCTTTCATGAAAGGTAAATATAAATTAACAAGACTAATTTTCTTATGTAGTTTGTGAAACTGACATCATGATTTTATGTCCATAATTGGTTTGGAATGGAATAGAAATTCCTTGTTCTGGAAGGGTTGTAAGATGAGACTTTGGGGGGTGTAATATTTGTAAATTAGAGGGTGAAGTTTGCAGTGGAGGAAGATTTTTAAATACACTGAATTCAAAATACGAAAGGGTGAAAAGAGATAACTAAAAAAATCATATCTCTTCCCACCTGGCTTCTATTAACATGCAAATTTCTTACCCAGCAAATGGTTTACATTGGCCCCTTGTATGGACAGAAGTTTTCTGTCTGCCCTACAAATTCATATGTTGAAGCCCTTCCTCCCCACCTCCATGTGACGGTATTTGGAGGTGGGGCTTTGAGAGGTAATTAGGGTTAGCTTTGGTCATGAGGGTGGTGGGACTCTCGTGATGTCTTTATAAGAGGAAGAGAGAGAAGAAAGATAGGGGTCTCTCCCCCATTTGGGTTCCTAGCAAGAGAGTGGCTATCTGTAAGCCAGGAAGAGTTCTCACCAGAACCTAACCATGCTGGAGGAAGAGAGAGAAGAAAGATTGAGGTCTCTCCCCTATTTGGGTTCATAGCGAGAAGGTGGCCATCTGTAAGCCAGGGAGAGAGCTCTCACTAGAACCCAACCATGCTGGCACCCTGATCTCGGACTTCCAGCCTCCAGAGCTGTAGGGAGATAAACTCCTGATTTTTAGGTCCCCCCACCCGTGCTATTTTGTTATGGCAGCCAGAGTTGACTAACATACCCCTCAACATTGTACTTCACCTTGTTCTAAACTTTGTGGGCCCCAGGCCCCCATAGGTTTCTCTCACATGGTGCCTCCCTTATTCTTGGTGTAAAATGTATCCCATGGTGCCTGAAACACTTCCTCCTCTCAGCACTTGGGAATCCTCTGTGTCCCAGTTTTGGAAGAGAAGCTGAATATCTAGATTTTTATATGAAATTGCCTAACATTTTTAGTATTGACATATCACTCTATAATAAAGTATGTCTCTGGGCTGGATTGACCCTTAAGTAACAAGTTTGTAGACTTGGTTTTGATGTGTGTGTCCTGTCTCCTAAGTTCTGGGAGCATTTGTGTTTTATTTTCACTCTCTGATTCCCAAGATCTAAATTGTTGGTAATCAAATAATATTTGTTCTTACTGATGCTGATGCCTCTCACTTTTTCTGTTACTCCTTTCTTTAGGTAAAATAACCCCAATTACATTCATTCTTAGATTCTTCTTCAATTATGTTTTTAGTTCATTTCATTGTATGCCTTTGATGGCTCAGATTTTGGTGAAGACTATTGTTAGAGTCATTAGTGGGAGAAATCTACTTGTCTGTACTCACCATTTTTTAACAAGATACTTTTGGACCCAACCGTAGGAACACTGACATGGAGATCTCTCCCCATCTGAGGACCTTGAACTGTACAAAGAAAGGAATTAACGGATGCTGTTGAATACAAAGAAGATTGCCTCCAGTTTCTGCGTTTTCCTTCTGTTTCTATTACTCACTATCTTGATTGTTGTTTCAACAATAGTGCTATGTTACTGCTCTGTGGTCCAATTTCTTTTGGTCTCAGGGGGAAGGCTGCTCTTTTATTCATCTGTTTGTTCATGTTATGTGGAAATTAAACTTTAAGTGGCTATACACCTGTTTATTCATTCTGCAAGTGGTATTGCTTACCGTCAGTGGTTGTTTTTGATGCTAATACTGCTTCCTGCCTTTTTTTACATGGATTCTTGACATGTTTGCAGGCCTGCTGTATCTAATAAATAACAATAATGAATTCTTTACCAGTTTCGGTTTCTCCCTCACCACAGTCTTCCTGGAGTCAAAATGGAGAAATATTCTTTTTCCCTGTTTTCCTATTTGCTATACATAAAGTGTTTAATCAAGGTGTTTATAAAATGAAGTTAGTTGTCATTTCAATGATGTAGTACTGATATGATTTTCTTATGAGCTATTTTTCTACAACTATTTTTAACACTTGATTTTTAGGATAGGTAATACACTTTCATAGTTCAAGAATAATATACAGAATGCTGAAAGATACACAGTGAAAAGTCTTAGTCCTACCTTTTCCTCTCCTTTGCTCAGTCCCTACATCCCAACTCCACAGGTAACTTCTTATACATCCTTCCAGTGTTTGTTTATGTACATGTAAGCAAATGCAGATATATATGTATATTCTTATTTCTCTATTTTTTAAACACAAGATGCCATTGTTCTGCTTGTTGCAGTTTTCACTTAGCATTATATCCTGGAACTGCCATATAAAAACAGATTGCCTCATTTCTTTATACAAGTAAATACTACTTCATTTGATGGACATGTCATTTATTTAACCAAAGTCTTACTGATGAACATTAATTTTGTTTCTAGCATTTTACTAGGGCACGCCATATTGCAATGACTAGCCTTTTACAAACCTCATGTCACACATATGTAAATAGATTTGTGTAGAATAAATTCTCAGAAGTGGTATTATTAAGCCAGAAGGTCTGTCCATTTGTGATTTGTTGTACCAGTTTATACTTTGAGCAGCAATGTGTGAGCTCATCCATAAAATGCTTTATCAAGCTTTTGGACTTTGTCTGATGGATAAATACAGTATCTCAGAGCATAAGATGCATCATCTACATGTGTTCTGGGCTCAGTTGTGTTCTTCCCAAATTCTTACATTGAAACCCTAACCTTGTACCTCAGAATGTGACTGTATTTGGAGGGAGGGTCTTTAGGGAGATAGCTAAGTTAAAATGAGGTCGTCAGAGTGGGCCCTAATCCAATCTGATTGGTGTCCTTATAAAAACAGATTAGCACATACAGAGATACCAATTTATGCACAGAGCAAAAAAACAAACAAACAAACAAACAAAAAAAAAAACACGTGAAAGAGACAGCAAGAGGGCGGCCGTCTGTAAGTCAAGGAGCGAAGTCTCAGAGGAGATCAGTTCTGAAAGCACCTGATCGTGGACTTCCAGCCTCCAGACCTGGGACAATATAAATGTTTTACTGATCAGGCTGCCCAGTCTCTTGTATTTTGTTAGGGCATTCCTAGCAAACCACAATAGCATGTTTGCTGAGTCACCGTAAAGAAGGAAGGAACAGTATCGTGGAGAGTGAGACAGTGACTCAGGGGCTACAATTGTTTAGCAATTAGCGGGAAAGATCCAGGGCATTTGATATGTCAGAAAGAAAATGGGGAGTATTTAGTGGTATAATCCGGTGACAGTAGATTCAAAGCTGGTTTTTTTCAGGAAGGGGAATGGTCTGAAAGCCACAATGAAGACTGAGGCTGACCTCTACCTCACTCACAGCCCAGGGACACTGGGGTGATGGTGGGTTGACAAACAGCTGCCACTTTGCCTGCAGGGAAAGCAGGGCCCATGGGGGAGAGCTGAGTTTCAGCTGAGTGAAGAAGGTGAAGGGAAGAATTTTGCTGATAAGGGAACCGTGAATTTCAGAGTGGAAGACTTTCAGCAGTCGGATGGCTCGGGAGACAGGAGGATGTAGGGGTTCTTATTGCGATTAGAGTGTAGATGTTCCAAGAGTATGGTGATGCCAGACACAGGGATAAAGGCATGATGAAGCAAGTCCAAGAGTTGAAGACAGAGGGCCCTTTCAGGACTTAAGAGTTTAAACTGGAGGGTGGGGGAGGGCAAGTTTCTGATTTAGAAGTCCTAGTAGGTCTGATTTTAGGCTTGTGATCTTAGATGAAGTGGAAGGGATCTTACTCAGAACGTGCTGTGTCTTGACTCCATGTCGATGGTCTTGGGACTCTGGGGAGGCTGATTCTTACACTGAACATAGGGGCCACTTCACTTCTGATTACTTGGAAATTTATTGTTTTTCTCTGTTTATTTTAGACAGTTACCAAGTTGGCTCAAACTCTTTTTTTGGCAGCCTGTCTTTCCCCTACAGGTTTGTGATGCCGCCTTTACGATGTATTTAATTCCCACATCTATCCTGGACTTCAAAGCTACTGTGATTAATGAAATAAATATTCTTGAGTGCTACACAATTTATAATTATATATTTTGTTAATGTGATTTTATCAAAATGGTAGTCATAAACGTATACTGCTCACATTGGCTGGGGTCGGGGGAGTCATTAAGTAATTAAAATTTCCCTTATGTTATAATAGAATTCTTGTACCAAAATGTTGTGAGAAAAACCTTCTTCACTATCTTCCCTCACTGAGCTTATAATTCTGCAGATGTTGGTCACTGTTTGCTTTTGTGCTAACATGGCTTTCGCCGTCAATGTTGCAGCAACAGAGCGTAACTCCCGGGACTAATGTTATCACAAATTGCCACCTGCCGTAAGATAAGAGTATAATAAGGTTGAGCAAGTCCTTCTCTAAAGTAACCAGTAGGTCCTGGTAGGGTCACACATGGATTACAGCTTCACCTGGCACATAGGCTGTGCTGCCACCAACAAAGTGAGGCCGACAAATGATTCATGATAGTCATGATGAAAATAAAACCACGACTACTGCTTATAAAATAGGTAGTAATCTTCGAGCACCTTATTAAATGCCTGGTACTATGCCATGGAGTTTGGTAGCATATGTTTAAAACAAGAAGAAATTATTATTTTTGCTTTTACAGAAGAGAAAGCTAAGGCTCGGGGAAGTTGAGTAGCTTGCTTAAGTCACATAGCCGGTAAGTGGCAGAGCCAGAATTATACCACGTCTGTGCTCTATTCTTAAGTAGTAGATTTTGTTGTTTGTTTTCTTCTAACTTTACTGCTAGATATTGTTTAGATTAGTTATAGGACAGAAAAAAATCTCATAAAAAACTAACCTCCAGAGCCAATAACATAAGAATACCTTAGTTATTTTGACTTTGAATAAGTAATTATCAGCCCCAATTAATATATTCACAAAATCAATGCATACATATGCAGCCCATCTAGCAATTATCTTTCTATCTGTCTGTCCATCCATCCATTCCCCATGTCAAAATAAATTTGTATAAATGATTTTAAAATTAGAAAACACTTACATAAATTAAAAGGTTAAAAAAACAGCAAAATATAAATGGTTTTAATTTAATAAAATCCAGGATTATGGAAATTCCAATTGTAAGAATATATAATTGAGTGCCTTTTATCTGTTATTATAAAACATACCTCAAAAGAGAATATCTTTATTAACAATGCCTGAAGGAGTTTAAGAATGAAAGTCCAATTTTATCAGATTATGAGGTCTGTATTCTAATTCCCCACAAGGAGTGAGTGGTTTGTAAGCATTTTTTTTTCACTTTTATATTAAATGTAAGTTAGATTTTAATGTGACAGAGAAAATGTAAATTAAATAATTTTCTAAGGCATCAGAAAAAAACAGCACTTTTGTTTCTTTTGACAAATCACAAGTAGTGGATTTTTTTCCTTAACCGAAGTGTGGTCCACGTATTGATCATATTATTGATTTTCACTCAGTAATTTTATGCATTTTGTTCAAAGGCTTTTCTCTTTTTGCATTGTGTTGGGCAGTAGGCATTTAAAACCAGGGTGTGGGAATCTGACAGTCACTGTAACAGGAATTCTAATAGAAGATGGATTTCCCATTGTGTTCTAGTGACAGGTACCTCTGTTCTGTTCTTTGAATATGCTGATCACTGTGCCCCGAGGGCATCGGCATAGTTTCCTTCTCCCAGAATGCACTGACCCCAGACGTCCACACAGGTCTCCCCCTTACTTCAGTCAGGTGTCTTTTCATCTCTTACTTTCTTGGATCTTTCCTGGGTGGCCTTCTTAATGCTGTGTCTCACCCTCTCTGCAGCCCTGTGCCTTCCTCTTGTTCATGAACATAGGCCTACCTCAAACTTTATATATGCATGTTTCTTGCTGTCTCTTCCACTAGAATATAAGTTACAGTCTATCAGAGATTATTTTTGTTCACTAATGTGTCTTCAGGGCCTAAAACAGTGTGGCACCTAATGAACACCCAGGAAAGTTTGTTAATCGAGTGTGTTGAATTTTTAATGTATAAATACTTGTGGTTTCTCTTCCTTTACTTCCCTGTATCCCAGAATATCTGCTATGGGGAGCAGCTTTTGATTTCTTTTTTCCTTCCTTTAAAACAAAGTAACCTTTTTACTGATTTGCAGCCTGCCTCTGGTGTAAGTTGGTCTTCGTAGAAAGTCATTTAGGCCATTAACAAGAAAGCAAACCCATTAAAAATATGCAAGCTCTTGGAAAACAAAATCCAGTATTCTAATTAGACCTATTAAGGCAATTACAGAGCACTATAAATGATGTAAAAGTTTTGTTGGGCTCCTCATGGTACCAATGACAAAAAGCCAAGGAGTCCCTAATTTTCTAAACAAAGATAGAGAGTCTAGGTGATTAATTTCAGCACCATTGAGTTAATTTGCAATGAGTCAACAGCAGAAAGCATTTCCATGGGCATAGAATAACGGTAGAAGATGGCTGTTTTACCACTCGATGGTAATACAGCTATTTGTCAGGGAATGCTTTAGTAATGAACCACCTGTTGACAAGAAAGAAGAAATATAAAAAGTTTCCTGAAACAGTTTGTAGTCTTCAGTTGCAGCCAAATCTCTGAGATTTCTCTGATCTGCGTGCACGTTTAAAAAGATTCTTAATTGCTGCCTTAATATCTTTTGATGGGTGATCAAAACATTGTGACTTCTGTTTCAGAAGACAACTTCAGGCTTGTGAGCTAGTAATAACAGCTTCCAACCTGTTCCCTGAAAGGCACCGCTTGTTGTGTGATGGTATGGAAACCACCTCATTTAAGGAGATTAAAAATGAGGCTGTGGTCAATACAACCTTAAAGGAAATATTGTCCATACAGTCTTGTGAGAGACTCTTTTTCAAGTACTTAAAAAAAAAAAACTCAATTGTTTATAATCACTCTGAAGTAACTGAAACAGATCTAACTACTTCCACTCTTCAGATGAAGAATTGAGGCAGAAAAGTTAAGAAATTTCCATAAGACTTTTCAGTATGGGAGGAGAAGTATTAGATCAGGACTCAGCTTCCCTAAGTCCTCGTCTGCCACAAGATGGCTACAGTAAGGTGGTCCCTGATACCGTGTGACTATTGCCCCAATCTCAGCTGCATAGTGAATTTTCAGGGTTTTTTTTTTTTTTTGTGCCTTGTGGCATCACCTATTACATAAGCATATTTATTATTATTCACCAAATTACGACAGATGTGCAGAGTCAGCTAGGGTAGAATGAGCGTGAAGGAAGGGCAACCAAGAGCATGTGTGCAGATGTTTGACAGCTATTAAGAGTCATCCACAGTGGTTTTACCAAGGACAGGAAGCCATCAACAGAACTGCTTAAGGCTGCCGATCTTGTACAATGCCCACCTCCAAGCTAAACTAAGCACAACTTAGTTATTTTGGTTTTGCGTTAGTGATTGTCATCTCCATTTAGTGCATTCATAAAAACAACGTGTATGTATTTTAATTGGTATATACCCCATGACGGAATGGCATAGTATAAGAAGATAAACCAAAACAAAACATAATTAATGTCCCATTTTGACCTCCTAAAATCCAGGATTTAAAAATCCCAGTTGCAGAGGCATAGCTAATTGTGTTGCTTTAACTCGTTGCTGCAGCACACATTCTTTAAGAATGGATATTTCTTAATTCAGATCTTATTAAAACTAATAATTGTATTTTTCTTCTGATAAGATGTAGATTAATGATAGTATGAAATAAATGCCTCAGGAAATCCAGTCTGTGGACTGAGCAGCTTGGTTCTTGGCTTGTCTTCGATTGCCTGTCCTAATCTTAAGATGCGTTGACCATGTGAGGTCTTTCTGTCACGTTTCCATTACAGGCAAAGAGTCCATTGAGAGCAGAAGCTTTCCCTCTTATCTTTTTATCACTTTTGCTTAACATCATACCACGGGTATTGAATACACGGAGAGTGCACCAAAAATTGTACATCTGATCAGCATTCAAAGTGTTGGTCTAGAGAAAGCTATATGTATTCCTGGAATGGTTAAATGGGAAGAGGACTTTGTCTTTGGAGCTATTACACAGGGGACCTGGTGAAAGTCATTGAATATGATTCAGATTTTATTTAAAGGATGAATTGAAACTTCTGAAAAAGACCTAGAGAGCATATCTAGGGTCTGTGAAGCCTCGGGCTCCTCTTTCTCCACATAAGGTACAGACCATGGAGAAGAAGAGAGGGTACGTTCAACTAAACACTTGGTTGCTAGATGATGTCAGTGTTTTCCTACACAGTGGTTTACGAGTGACAAAATGAGGAGCTCATAATGGGAAAAAGTGGCATTCCAAGGATGGAGTAAATTCTTTTGCTGAAAGATCTGTCAGGATGATCAGCTGAAAATAGATCAAGGATTCTAAAACATGTAAATATATTCTGTTATCTTAAACTGACCTAGAAAGGGGAATAACAATGGAGAAATTTCCCAATAAATCATATGAAAAATGAAAAAAAAAAAACAAACCCCCAAAACTTCAGATGACAGACAATGGCACAACTTAGTTATATGAATCCAAAGATATTGCTGAGATTTAGTATAATAGAGTAGACGACGAGAATTTTGGCTATAGGGATACAGATAAGCACTGTGTAATAGAACTATAGAGTGAGCCACATTTTCTAGTAGTCACATTGTGTAGTGTAGCCACATTGACCTTGCCCCCAAGAGAGGTTTAGCTTTGTCCTTGCTTGCAGGAGTAATCTATGTCGCACCTGATAGCAGTGTCTTTGTTTAAGGATAGGGGCTGGTCACACCAGATCTTAAGGTAGGACCAACCACATCCAATAGTCTCAGAGTCGGGGCTGGCCACACCAGAAAGAACAACCATATGACTTATAGTGGGGGCTTTGGGTCATATGGTATCAGTCGATCTGGAAGCTGAGTTCATCCATGTGGGAAATCAATCAATCTTGCCTTTGAAATGAAGCCTCAATAAAAACTTTGTTCACCAAAGCTTGGGTGAGCTCCCCTGGTTGGCAGTACTCGATGTGGATTGTCACACTTCCTGTGACAATACATCCTGACACCCGTGGAAGCTTTGCATTTGGAACTGTCCGAGAATCTGCCCTATGAGTCCCTTCTCATGGCTGATTTCACTTTATATCCTTTCCCTGTGATAAAACCATAACTGCGAGTATAATAGCTTTCAGTGTGTTCTGTGAATCCTTTTAGTGAATTATCAAAACTGAATGTGGTTTTGGAAACCCCTTGAATTTGCAGTTAGTGCCTGAAGTGAGGGCAGTTTTCCCTCTAACTTTAAAGTTAGACCCTAATTCCTCACAGTTGATGTCAGAAATCTTGGATACACTTGGTGCCAGATGTCTTGGGCACAGTTTGCAGTCTGGAGGAATGTGCCCTCAACTTCACAGTCTGGCTAATTCTGGATATACATTAATAGGTGAAAATATATAAGTGAATTAATGTTAGCACTACATTTTATTTAACTCAGCATATTAAAAATACTATCATTTCAACAGGCCACTGAATAAAAATTATGAATCAGTTATTTTATATTATTTTCTTCATACTAAGTCTACTGGCCAGTGGCTGCCATGTTGGACAGGGCCAGCTACAGATTGCTTAAAAATAATAGAGCTCTACACGGAAGAGATCAAGTATTGTCACTTGTCAAGACAACATTCACCTACCGTAAAAACTCATGAACCTGAAGGCTGAGGCAGATTGGAGAACATTTGGGTTCAGAGCAAAAGGAGAAAAGAATGTAAGTAATGGGAGACTGAATGGACAAGTCAAGTACATGGACTGATATCCCCGAATCTGATTACAGAAATGGCGCAGAGACAGTTTATGACAGCAGCCATGGGGGATTTTAGCTATCAGATCATCCACTGGTATCTTCATTCAGCAAAAAGTCGGTACCTAGGATAAATTCTTGCCATTTGTTTCAGGACATCTCTCCCTCCGTCCTTCTCTTTCCTCCCTGACTCTTGCTTGCCTTCTCCTCTTGCATTCTTCCCTCCCTTCTTCCCTCCTTCACTTTCTTTTTTAAACTTTCCCCTTTTCTTTTAGCAGGTATATATTGACTGCTTGTTTATATGTCATGTACTGTTTTTCTCCTAACAATTTGATCCCCAACCTCAGTGGACATTTGGCTACATCTGAAGACATTTTTGGTTGTCACAACTTGGGGCAAGGGTACTACTAGAATATAGTAAGCAGAGGCTAAGGATATTGCTAAATATCCCACAATGTATAGGGCTATTCCCCATCTCAAAAATTAATCCAACCCCAAATATTAATAGTGCTGAAATTGAGGAACTCTGTTCTAGAATATTTTAGAGATGAAGGGAGCTACTTTCCAAGGAATAATTTTGGTTAATAAGGAAAAAGTGAAAGTTAAAAAATAATTACTGTAATTAATAATAGTAATAATAATATTAATAATATAATAGGTAGCACTAGTGTGTTTACTATTTTGTAAGAACTATGGTAAATGTTTTACTTATGTTAATCTCCCTGATATTTGCAACCTAATAAATAAGTATTACTATTATCTTCATTCAAATAAATATTACCCTTACCTAAGGATGAGGGCACTGAGACCTGTGCCCACTAGCTGAAGCTGTGAAGTGGCGGCATCGTCATGCTGGAGCAGTGAGAGAAAGGAGCAGTTGACTCACTCAAATGCTTGCCAGCTTTCACAAATGGAGGGAAGCGTAGTGGGCTTCTGTGATTCGTGGCTGTAATAGAGTGGCCAAATAGGACTTGGAGTTTTGAAAGCACAATCTAACAATGATATAGAGAATGACCTCATTAAAATAATGTTTTCTAAAGAGACAAAGCAGATGCTGTCAGTATCCTTGCCATAGTCACTGAACACACACAGTTCCCACACTCGCAGACCCCAGCTTCCTAGCATGAACACCTGCAGCTTTGGGCCTGAGGCTTTTCTTGGGAAGAAAGAAGGTTCTTGGCCTGCAAGGGGCAGCCCAGACATGTTTTTGGAATCCATTTCTTTGGTTGAAGCCTTCACTAATGGTTGACAAGAACATGCACAATAAGTGAGCTTCCTTGGTCCTCTGAGATGGACTCTGCAGTTTCCCAAGCTCCTCAGCAGACTCGAGCCTCTGTTGTCCACAGCGCCATCCTGCTTTTTTAACATGTCTTGCGTTGAATTACATCCTTTCCTGGACTCATTTACTGCACCTTCTGTGGGTGCTTCCCAGAAAGACTTGGCATTTGTAACCCTGTGCAAGGTCTTCTGGTGGAACCCAACCTAAGATGGGTGTTCTCAGATTAAGTCAGATTTAGAAATAACCTGGAGTAATAAGAATGAGGGCCAGCAATGTAAGGATGAATACGAATAAACCAAATAACTTGAAAGTCCAAAATAAGCTAAGGCTTACGAAAATTGCTGTGGACAACTAACTGGCTGTCTTAGGAACTGAAGAAAGAATAATAAAGACATGAGAAATGTTAAGTTTCAGTGTTGAAGAAATGGAACACAATATTACTTCTATCTTCTCTGTTAAGAAAAGTATCTTTATCTTTAATAAAAAGAGTAAAACAAGTATCAGTAAAAGGGAATTGAAATCCAAATTCTTTGGAGAGGTAGAGACTTCTCGGCCTATAAGGGGCAGGGAAGACAAATATGAGAGTAATCTCTTCTGGAAAAGCCTTCAACGGATGATTGACGAAAGTTTGTGCGTAATGATTTAGCTTCATTGCCCCTCTGAAATGTGCTCTCTGCAGTGTCTGAGGTCTTCAGTGGCCTAAACTGTTTAAGTATCTTCATCTAGACAAATCACATTGCAGGAAAAAGGACACTTGAAAATGATACAGCTAAATATCTGTCAGAAATCTCAGAAGAATAATGAAAAACAGGGGAGGATAGATATAATTGATTGAAGTATAAAGATATTTTATTGATCAAATGTATTCCCCTTAATATATCTGGACAGGATTCCAAAATAAAGATAAAAAAGAATAGTTTGTGAGCATTTGTCCAATGAAAGTGTAATCATTTGGAGCCTGAATGGGTTTTTTGACTATTCCTGGTTTACTTGGACCTAAAGGAGTAAAAAGACCCTGAACTCTCCCTGTCCAGTGTCAGTTTTGTCACTTCAGTTGTAACACTGTCTGTTACAGTTTTTTAAACGATGAGGGAGTTAGAAATACATATTAAACGACAGACCTGATTTTTATCTTACAGAAAAGTGGTAACATAAGGAGTCTTAGCTAGGTGAACATAGCTTACTACCTTTTAAAAAACATGTCTCAAGAGAATTCAAAGGAATGCATTTTGAAACAACTTCATTTCATTTTATTTCAGCTTTTTCCTGTCGATTGCTCAGAGCTTGCAATCATCTAAAAAACTTAAAGGAAATTAAACCAGCCATAAGAGAACTACATAAATTATAAACCATTTGAAGTGATTCTTATTATACTAACTTAAATATCAACATAAAGATACAATTTAGGGTGGTGATTAATGTTTTCCAGTACTACATTAATGACTGGAATGTCTGGTGACAGAACTAATGAACAAAGGTGTTCTATTGTTACTTTTGTGTGCTGCTTTGTAACTCATTTAGTCTAGACATCTTTGCATTTCTTTTGAAGTATGTAGAAGGAAGTTTCCCTGTGCATATTTAAGATTTAGTATGCACACTCAATAAATATTAAAGTATTAATCTATTTAGAAAAACACACTGTTCTAACATCTCCTCAGATACATTCCACAATTGGGGATCCAGAAGTAAAAACAGCTATGCTTCTGATCGATACACTGTTTTTCCTGAGGCTTATATCACAGTTCACTCATCTCTAAATGGCTGTATTTTTAGTGTTTTATGGCGGTGGTGGTGATGGTGGCAGAGGAGAATGAGGGTATGTGTCCTACTGCACACGGAGGTGGTCAGATCTACTAGTAATACGCTGGTAATTAAAAAATTACGTAGAGGAATTTAATGATTTAACCACGAAAGGTGTGGGTACCTGCTTCTCATCAGCACATAATCCAGAGTAGGGCTGGAGCCAGGTCAGTGCTATCCTGTCATGTTAAGTCTCTGGTGGCTGGAAAGTATCTTCTCATGAATGCCTGTTAGTGGTTTTTAACGCTCCACATTGCTTTTTAGCTCCTCCTGAGACAGAGTATACGTAGATGTCAGAACCTGATTGTAAGCAATCCAACAATTTAACCGTCTCAGTGTTTCGTAGGATCTCTGATGCAAAAATTGTTGAACCATCAGAAAGGTCTTACTTTGTCAACACATTTCAGCTAATTAAATCTCTCGGTGCTCAGCAGACATGTTCAACACTATGTAGGTCAGTTGTTTCTCCGTTTCACTTTCATAGCTTTTGTCAAAGCTCATTCTCAAATCAGCCTTGTAGCAACTTTCTCTCACACACGGTGGACTGCTAGCTATTTGGAAGTATTGGAAAATGAGGTGTTTTGATTATGTGCGGAGTCTATCCAAGTGAAATTAACACAAATATCAACTTAGAGTAACACAAAAACAATGAACAAGGATTTATTTTTTTAAAGTCAATGTTGCAGTTTAAAATTTTTAATCAAAATGATAGATGCCTCAAAGGTAAACAAACAATTAAGTAATTTTAAGAAGCAAATAAATTAATTCAATAAGTAGGATTTGATATAAAAAAAATTAGTTTTTCCTCTTTCTTTTCTCATCCATTTTTCCCTCCTCAGAGAAATCACATCTTTTAAATATCTATCTATTATCTATCTATCTATCTATCATGTGTATGTGTGTAATATTTACTTCCTGTTTCTAAGTAACATGTTTGTATTGCTACTTTTTGATTTTTCAGGGTTTGGCATTATCTACTGATTCCCTGCTATGAAAGGAAAGGCTTATCTGTCTTCCCTGCCTCTCATCTCTCTCTCTCCCCTACTCAAATCTCATCCTCTCAATATAGCTGTATTGTAATTCTGGTTGGAACAGATTTCAGTGTTTATGTTATTAAGACTAGGACGTTTTATCCAGAACTGCACTGCATTATAATCTGTGAGTTCCTGGACTGTTGCTGTTGAGAACCCAAGGCTACTCTGATTCCCGTTTGTCTGGAAATTTCATGGTGATGTTCTGTGGTATGGCTGTATTTTTTACCATTTTTGCTGGCACTTAGTGAGCTTCTCAATCAGTTCTGGGAAATTATCCTTTATTATTGCCTGGATGATTTTTCTCTCAGTGTTCTCTGTTCTTTTCATTCTATCATTTGGAGTTTGAATCATCTAGAATGATCCTCTCTTTTTCTTATCTTTTTCCTCCTATTTCCCTTTAATTTTTTTCTTTTTACTTTTTTGCTTCCATTTGTGGTTTATGTATTCAGTACTGTTCATTGAGTTATGCGTATTGGTTACTTTTTTCATTTCCAATAACTCTCTTTTTGCTTTAAAAATAATATTTTGCTCTTGTTTCATGGTTTTGATACCTTCTTCTGCTTCTCTGAGGATGCTGATGAGAGTTCTCTCTATTCTGTTGCCCATTTTCCCTCCAGGTTGCTTTTCCTGTTTGATTACTTTGATCTCATGTTAGATGTTTTCCTCAGATACCTGGTACTACTCAGCTGTCGCATATTCAAACATAGGGGACTTAAAACTCTGATTGTAAACTCTCAGATGAAGGGAGTTAAGCATCTATGAGCTTTGCTGCAGGATGGTCGAGGTGGGCAGTTTACTTGGGAAGACCCCGGCATCTCCATCTTCAGGGCTGTTACCTTAGGTTGGTCAGATTCTGCAGAGAATGATCCTCCATTCCCCTGTGTGAGATGAAGGGTGGCTGTCAGCGCTCTGGGATTTGGAGATGTCCATTCCTAAACTCTTCAGAGACTCAAGAGACATAAGTAGGATCAGCTTGGAGCTTTGCCCGGCTCCCATTTAAGACTCAGTTTTACTCCACTTGTCCACCTGTTTCCACCTTCCACACCTTATTGCTGTTGTCCCTTCTCCCGTCATCTGAGTTTTTCTGGGATAACATGAAAAAAAAAAAAAAAAGAAGTCCACTTACTGCTGTTTTGGTGGAATTTTTTGAGGAATTAAAAATAGATGGTGTGTGAAATTTGGTGTTTTTATTTGGGATCTTGATCTTTCTGAAGTTATTCTTCAGAAAATGAAGATGAAAATCCAGACATTATCCAGGCTATGTTCAGGTTTTCTGGGAAGGCTGCTCCTAAGTTCATCCAAACAGGCATTAGTCAAAATTAAAACAGTCAAAGAGCAAGATTGACCTTGTGATGATAATGGTTGAAATCGGATAATATATACATACATTCATCATACATACTCTCCACTATTGCATATATTTGAATTTTCCCACAATGAAAAGTTAAAAAAAAAATAAAGGCTATTACACTGTCCTTAGCAAAAGTTTCTAAATCCATGAACCAAGTAGTTTTTTCTTAAATTTTACTTAGCATTTTGTCATATGTATTATATATTCAAAAGAATTTAAATTGTATGCCTCTACAAAAGCTGTAGGCATCAGTCATAAGACCATAAGTCCTTTTGCATTAAAATCAAGTTAACTTCCTAGTAATCTAGCATGCTGTTGCTATTGGCTTAAATAGCCATTTCATTGCTTACTGGTTCATATTTTTCAGAACCATTTCTCAGTATCTTTTCTTTCTCTTCTGCCGGAAACTCTAGCTTAAGATGGTCCCCTCCTAATCTCAGTGCAATATACACCTAATGCCTCAATTTCAGTGCTGAGATTTCCTTTCGTCCTTTCACTGCTTTCCCTACATGTCAGCTGACGTATATAAAAGAAAAAGGTGAGCTTGGAAAGGATTTTATTGTACCTTAATGAAATAAATTCAAGGTCACTAAATATCTATATGATTACAATTTGTCTAAAAAGTATATCTTCCTATGGGATAAAAATTTTTTCTTAATATTTTGTAAAAATATTTTGGAATGTAAAATTTGTTTTGCATGCTGTGTTCTACTCAGAGAAGTGCAACAATTTAGTTATGATATCTTATAGCAGTACTGCCAAAAGTAACTTTGGACAATAACGCACCTGACCAAAGGTATAAAAATATATCATGGAGATCAGGAAATTTTAGCTATTTATAGCAACTCCTTTAGGACTTGGAAATTAGAGGCAGTCAGGCAGAAATTCAAGACAGTAGTAGTAAAGAGAAATGTCAAATTTATGAAAACATTCTAAGCAATCCCACTAATTCAACATTGGTTAATAAGCATTTAGTTCCACTGGTCGCACTTAGACTTTTATGTTATCATCACATTATTTGTTCTCTGAATTTTATTTTGCTTTAATTTATCAAAGCCCAAGTAAACCTATGAAATGACATTTGTTCAACACGAGAAGTCTGGGAACCTTGAGATCTCTGTTTGAGGAACGTGTATTATTGAAATGAAAGAATCAGAATAGGTTTTCTATTGAAATGTGGGAGATCAAAGAATCATAAGCTTGGAAGAAACCATCAGAAACTAGCTAGTCAAGCAGTTCTCAGCCAGGGCTGTTTACAGTCCCTCTAAGGAGGATTTGGAAATGTATTTGGGCATCTTTCATTGTTACATGACTGAATAGAAGGGGCCCCACTAGCAATTTAGTGCCTAGAGGGCAGAGATGATAGACATACTACAGTATTTGGGATGGTTGGTGTAATGGGAATTGTCCTTTCCAATTCTTGATAAGGCCAGTCACCATTCAGCATGAATGCTTTCCACATTGTGGGCTTATTGTAAGAATGATGAATAGGAAATTCAGTTTTAGAATTATAACAATGCAATCCTGAAAACTTGGGAAATAGCTGTAAGAGTGGAGATAGCACAAATTCATTGAAATTGGAAGCTCACATAATAGAAATTATCTATCTATCATCTATCTATTTATCATCTACTATCTATCTATCTATCTATCTATCTATCTATCTATCTATCTATCTATCTATCTATCACAATTAAGGTTCCCAAGGTCTTCTGAATAAAATGTCTCCATATTTAAATTCATTCAAGTTAATTCAAATGTGTTAAAATAATTGTTTTTTTTTCCCAAATGGAATTGTTTTTTACCCTGATTAAAACAAAACAAAACAAACATCTACTTTTAGATAATCCAGAATATAGAAAAGCACAAAGAAGAAGCAACCACCACTATTAACTAATTCTATTACTCAGAGAAACCGTTATTAATGTATAGATCAGGATTTTTCAACAGTAGCACCATTGCAAGTTTGAATTGGATAATTCTTTGTAATGGGGACTGTCCTATGCATTGTAGGATGCTTAGCATCACTCTTGATCTCTACTCACTAGATTCCAGGAGCATCCATACAGTTTTGACAACCAAAATGTGTTCAGAGATTGCCAAACGTCCCCTGGGGGAGAAAAGTGTCATCCCTGGTTGAGAACCACTAAGTTTAGATGTTCAGCCTTTTGTGTTGGGGTGTGTGTGTGTGTGTGTGTGTGTGTGTGTGTGTGTAATCACTTTGCCCTTTTGGATGTCATTAAGAATTCCAGTGCGCAATTAAACTAAACTAGCTCGCTAGATGCCATAGGGTATTTTGAAACATTTTTCAGGGTTGTGACCTAATGGGATTCCTGGGGCCCTGTGGATTACATGGGTTCTTTTACATTTGTAGCAGGCCTTCGTTACCATGATTTATTCATTATCAATTTGCTCATCTTTTAGATGTGAACCAAAGTCTCCAACAGCAATGAACTGCATAGATAAACCACCTGGTCTAACCTGTTTGGGGAACATCATGGTCTCAGCCTGTAGTCATTTAGTTATTGTGTTGCCATTGGTTTTTTTTTTTTTTTTTTTTTCCTTTCAGTATTCTCTCCACTCTGGGCTGACATCTATTTTAACTCGGGCTGAATATCATCTGTTGGTGGTTGTGTGTGCTGCTCACATGATGTGAAGACATTTTTAATAGACCTGCCCACATTTCTTCCTGTACTGTATTGGCAATTTCATATTCATTTCTGCTTAAGCTGGTCGCTAGGTTGGCTGATGAGAATTCATTCTCTGAAAGAGCATGGTAACTATTCTCTACTTTTTCTAAGTGAGCCAGACTCTGAATGCTGTTTTGTAACTTAGTAAAACATGAAAGATATATGTTGGCAGGTAACAACATGCAGTCAATTTACAGTGGTGGATTCTGAATGGATACATCAGGATTTTGTCTTTCGTAACTTTCCTGCACCCAAAGAGCTGGACTCACATGACGAACTCTTGACGTAAATTAAAGGAGCCCTCTATGCCTGAAGCCCCACATGTCATTCTCTTTGTCCATGACAGAAAGAGGTAGCCAGGCTTCTAGTGACAAGATACCCCTCTGTCTTAACGCAGCCTAATTACCCTGAAAGAGTAAACATTTACTAAAAACTGTTACCAAGTTACTGAAACATTTAATGTACTCCAAAAGCAAGAGATGTTAAGAATGGAATAACTACCCCCAACCCCTGCCATACATAGTGTTCTTTGCTGATGAGCAAAACTACAGCATCAGAAAATCTCAGGTGAAGAGAGGAAGTGTGAACATAGTTGCAGAAGTTCAAGCTTGTGTCCAAAATGACTAGTGCTCACTCACCGCCCATGTATTCCTCCACGCTTCCCAGCCTCCCCTGCATGTGGTGAAACATGACTGTCCCCATGCAGGATGAAGAAGAGCCAGTCAGCCACCTCATCCCCATTATTTTCTGGCTATGGTGACCTTAGAGCCTGCATGTTCTGGGTTTCATGGCTATAGGATGAAGGACACCTAGATCTCTGAGTCACCACATGGGGAGCTGTGTCAGTCCTGACCTGTGACCCAGGGAAGAGTTTTTTTTTGTTACTGCAGCATGGCCTTTCCTAGCCTAAGATATCTGTTGGCTTTAAAGTGTTCTTAAAATGAAAAGGAGGAAATGTGACTCAGACATAGTCTAATAAGTAGAGTGGAGCAGAGAAGCAATTAACTCAATTTGAGAATTAAAGAAACATTTTAGACGATTGTTTTCTCTGGAGGCAGAAAGGAGGATTTTGTCTGAACCTTTGCTTTGTTGATGGCAATCAAATCTCCCAGCAAATGTCTGGAAGGAGAACATTCTTGTGTTAGTATTTTACTCTTCCATCAAAGTTTTTTCTTAATTAAAATTTTTTTGTTTTTTTAACATAGCTGCTTGAAATGGTCACCCATTGACCTTAGTATCAATGCTGATCTTTTGTGTCCTATTTTGTTTTAATGCTGTTCTTGTGTGCTAGGCACAATTTAAAGCAATAATTTTTTTGAACTCTTTGAATCTTCACTCTTAGTACAAATCACACAAGTTAGGAGAATAAAAAACAGGTTTGAAAATTTTTTAGTTTATATTTGGTTGGAGCGCTTCTTTTTCAACTTTATTCTTACATTTTAAATATAAATAAAACCTCAAAGACTAGTTCATTGTTAGTTTTAAATTTTTATCTGAGGATTCATTCTGTGTGGCACTTGATTCCAACTAGTTACAGGGACAATCAGAAGATTTGCAGAAAATTTAGAGATAGCTTCACTTTGACCTTCTTCAAAAACACACAAATGTTCCCAGAGTTGCAAGAAAGAGGATTCCGCTATTTTTGTCCTCCTCAAAAAAATGACAGAAAGGATTGGCAAATAGATTAAGTCTGGGAAGAAGGCCACCTGGCTCTTGTACATTAGACGAGAAGGACTAAGTCAAGCCAAAGGATTTCCCCAGTAAGGAGGCAGTGGTAGCGAGGAGGATTCTTGAGGATGGATAGAGATGGGGAGTATAAGAAGCTGGAATCTAGCCTAGATCTACCCGCAATTTGGAGAGCTTAATTTCACACCAAAACTGAGCCAAGGCTTAGTGAAAGCCTCACACTTTAGCAAATGTCAATTGAGTTTCAGATTTCAGAAAAGAGCCTTAAAGAAGAAACAGAGCCTTGGCAGTGATGGTGTCTGGCTGGTAATGGCTGCTGCTAGTGGTGGCCACACAAACCTGCCCTCATCGCTGACTCAGCCAAATGATGCAGGGGCACATACTTAATCACCAGAAGTGTGTAGCATCACATATTCTCAGCTCTTTGGGTGTTCTTCATGTTGAAAAGCAAAGAATCCATTAGCAATATAAGAAATACAGAGAAAATAGAGGGCTTTTTTAAAAAGCATCCGTTACCCATTCATTTTATTCAGTATCTTGCAGTCCACAATCACACAAATATTTAAAATAAAGATGCAGTAGCTTCTTGACTATTGGCTATAATTATCTTTCCTTTCACCAGCTTTATTATAATAGGGAAAATGGGCCAATTAAGGACTTGTTTCTGAGCAATAAGCAGAGGTGTTAGATCCAAAAACTAGAGTCAAAGAGCAGGCACAGGCAGAGACAGGTTCCAGTGCAGGCTGGCAGGCAGATTTCTTTACTGAGAGAAAGACCAGAGTTTGTAAGGGGGAGGCAAAGCTTTCAGACTTAAGTCCTCTGTCTTGGCTGAAGTCCTTTACAAATACGCTGGCAAACAGACAGCTTCCTGTTTATCATCTATAAAATATTTGGTGTTTATGGCTTATGGGTACACCCCTAAGAAGGTAACCAGGATGAGAAGAAAAGCAAGAAATAGCTGGAGTATTAGATTCCAGTGAACTTTGCCGTATTTTTCATGTTGGCTGCTCTTTAGTGTAATAAAACATTTATCACCACCTTTTAGGTTTTAGTTCCAGTGTTTTTCAGGTTACAGTGTTTATCCATGTGTGGGCCTCCTGTTTAGCAGACACAGAAATATGGGCTGTTTCTCTGGTATGGCTTTTTTGTGGGTCTCTCGGGGGCCCTTCCTCCTCCTCCTGTCCTAATGTGGGAAGAGCCCTCTCCGTGTATATATTACGTCTCTCCCTCCAGGCTCTGCCTTCTGGTAGTTCATCCTACACAGATTTTTCTGTGTCAGGTTACTTGGTCCCTCTTGGGCCTCTTGAGTAAGGGAGGTTTGCTTTAAACAATGCATGCCTGGCTCTCCACAGATGCATGAGTCAAGTGACAGCATGCTGGCCCCCAGCCCTCTCCAAGTGCCCTGCGAGTCAGGGTGCATCCATGTAGCACCCACGGTTAGAGGTCTCCAGGAAGGAGTCAGTTTCCAGCAGCTTTGTGATCCCCAAACTCCAAGTAGTATGAGTTTTCCAAGTGTTTCTCTGAGCGCCCTCTAATTCCGCCTCACTTAGCTTGGTGAAGATGGCGCAACAACAATATCTTCCAATGAACTTGCCAATTCTAATCGACCTCCAGTGAGTCCTTAGCATTTTCTCATGTGGCCTGGAGTTTGCAATGAGGCTGAAGAACAAGTTCTGGGTCACCAACTTGGAAAATTATTCGTAGGTAATCTAACCTATTTGTTTTTTTCATATGGAGGTTACTTTCATCTATTGGTTGTGGTCTTGTGGTTTTAGATGACACTCCAGGAAAGAAAGAGTCCCATTTTAATAACTGGATACACATGTCACACTGCTTAAAGAGGATGGTAAATACAAATATAATAAAAGTGGAGGGAATGACTCCCAAACAAGTAGGGGAAATGGAATAATAATAACTATAATTAAAAATAAAATTGATGAATCCAAAACAAGGCAGGAAATAAAAAATACCAAAGAATAGAAATAAGGCAAATAGAAAGAATAAAATGAGACCTATATCCAGATACATCTGTGAGGCTGAGTCCCTTTAAAACTGAGTTCCTCTGCCAGGTTTATGATTAACTTCTATATTTGAAACATTATTCTCTTTCTTGCCCTGCATCCATTCCCCTCAAGGTTGAAGAGTATCATTGAAAAGGGGTGATTGAAACTAAGCAGAACCCTATAGGGTCCTCCTACAAAAGTCCCTCCATTGCCCTTGTTTCTTGCTCATAGGAAAAAAAAGTCTTTAGTGTCCTAGGCCTTCCCCCAGTTCCAAAGAGCAGGCTCAAGCAGATAATATGACAATAGAGTCTCAGGTCTCCTAGTCCCTCTAGGATATAGATGACAGTCTGATGCATATCTTTGAGTTGCTCTACAGAAACTAAGATGCCCACCGAGGTGGAGGATGGTGACTACATGCTGATCACAAGTCGTAGACCCCAGATAGGCTGGAACCAAAAGGTGAGATTCTGGAGACACCACCCTGTTACCACCAACCAATCAGAAGAAAGTCACACACCCTGCAGCCCTTACCCCAAATTTTGTCTTTGAAAACTCTTCCCTGAAAACCATATGAGAGTTTGGGTCTTTTGGGCATAAGCCACCCATTTTCCTTACATTTTCCTTTTTGTGCTCCAAGCTCCAACATATTGGTGATTGGCCTCACTGTGCATCAGGCACATGAACTTGGGTTAAACAGCATCCACAATCACAATAAATGTGAGTGGTTTAAAATGTCAGTTGAAAAATAAATGGTCAGGCTTGAATTTTTAAAAAATCTAGCTATATGTTATTTTTTTTAAAAAAGCACATATTTAAATATACACAGAAAAATTGGTGATTAAACAATAAAAAATGTAAACAAATATTAAACAGAATGAAGCTGGTATATAAAAATCAGACAAAACAGATTTTAAGGCAAAAAAAAAAAAAAATGATCAAGCTATCAAGACATTTTTGTGCCATGCTTGAAAAGACATGTTGACAGAATAGAGATCTCAGAATCAGACATAGAAACTTGATATATGACAGAAGTGGCATTTTTTTATCAGTAGGCAAAGGATGATCTAGTTAGAAAAAAATGATGCTCAAATAATGATGATCTATAAGGAATAAAATATGTGTTAGATTCCCACCTCCCACCATACCCATGAGTTAATATCAGAAGATTGATAAAGCTACTGTGAAAATTTAGTCTTTACATCTTTAAGAAGTTATAAAGGACTTCTCTGTTAGAAAATCTCTTAATAATTCCAAGAGAGGAGTATAATAAATTGAACCCAAAGAGAATAAACTATAAAGAAAAAAATTAAGTTTGACTACATGAAAATTAAAATGTAGAAAAGTTTATCATGGAAAGATGCCATAAGTAACAACAGAAAAAAGTCTAAGCCATACACTAGAGGATGATTTCATCGCATACAGCCGGCCAGGAGAGGATTAGGATGCAGAATTTACAAAGACCTCCCATAAATCATTACGGAAAAGATTAACAACTCAATATAAAAAAATGACAAGATATCTAAACTTAAAAGGAAATTAAAATGTCCAACAAACAAGTAAAAATATGTTCAGCCTAACTAGTAATCAAAAAATGCAAATTAAAACCAGAATGAGATATAATTTTGCATCTATTAGATTGATAAAAATGAATAAAACACTTGAAAATACTAATCATTGGAGAGGATGTTGAACAATGGGAGCACTCATCCACCAGGGGAAAGAATACATAGTCATAAAACCACCTAGGAGATTGTTAGGTACTGAATGTGTTCCTCTAAACTCGTGTGTTGCAGCTCTAATTCCCAATGTGATGGTATTTGAAGGGGGGGCCTTCGGGACATAACTAGTTTAGATGAGGTGGTGAGGATGGATCTCGCATAATGGGTTTGGGGTCCTTATAAAAGAGGAAGAGATTCAAGAGCTCTGCCATGTGACGTCACAGTAAGAAGGTGGCTGTCGGCAAGGCAGGAAGAGAGCCCTCACCAGGAACCAAATGCGCTGGTTGATCTTTAACTTCCCAGCCTCCAGAACTGTGAAAAATAAATTTCTGTTGCTCAAACCATTCAATCTGTTGTATTTTGTTTTGGCATCTTGAGTGAACTAAGACAGACCTATTTTGCAACATGTGGCCAAGTATGAGGTGCACTGCCACTATGTGGTGGATACGATGAGGGTGTCTCTCAGCATTGCCTTGTTGGTCTACTGTGCTGTTCTGTTAAATCTTGAGAGCTTGAATCAGCATTTCTCAGATCTCAGAGACTCTCTTGAGTTAGAACACGAGAAGCACGTTAAGTTCTGCCAATTAAATACAGTTGGGAAATACTGAGAAAGCAGAATGATATGGGAGTTTTGGTCAGCAGGCAGAGTCATGCAGACATTGCTTTTGTTTGTGTTTTTCTTGTAGCAACAGTGGATGTCAGGTCATTAGTTTCATCAGTGTTGACAAGCAGTTGTAGTTCAGAGGCTGTGGTTTTTCTTGAGCTTGGGATCACAGTGACAGTGGCATGTTCTTCAACTCAACAGTTCCAGTAGCTGCCTCCTGACTTCCTACCTTCCTGATTGTAGCCAAGGTGAACTTCTCTGGTGGGTCCATTTGGCGGCATTTTTCTGAGTCATTCTAGGTTTGGAACCCACTCCTCCAGCCCTTTCAGTGATTTTGCAAGCACTTGGTATCTCATACTTCTCTCCTTAAAATAATTGGAGTTGTTTCTGTTTCCTCCAGTTGAACACTGACCAACACGCCTTCCTCCTAGGAATTCTACCTCTAGATATATATCCTTAGGAGACTGGTGTGTGTGTGCCCAAGGAGACGCATACAAGAATGTTCGTAGTGGCATGATGTGTAATGGCAAATATATACCTGACAGTAAAATGGGTTAAAAAGTAGTATAATCATGCAATCTCTGACATATTTTATAGTGAATTAAAAATAATAATCAAACACAAGCACGTTAAGACATCGGATCTGCCCTTGGTTATCTTTATAAAATGGTGGCAGTTTTTAGGTGTGAAACTTTTTGAATCAGATGATTAAAAACGAGTTTCTTCCTCTTTAGCTCTTAGTGTATATTCTTGAGATTTGTTTACTGACTTTTCTTCTTACCATACATACTCATCCAGGAATTTCTTATGCATTCCTATGGCTTTAAGTACATTGTATATGTTGATGATTGTCAAAGATAAATACTTGAGTTTCCATTTCATATGTCCACGGACTACTGGCTGTCTCTTCACTTGGGTGTGTTGAAGACATTTCAAATTCAGTGAGGCTGCAAGTGATCTTTGCTCCCAAACCAGCTCTTCGTTTTGTGTTCCCTGTCTCAGGTTAAGGACAATGCCACTCTTTATTTCCTCAAATTAGAAGTCTGGTATCATCATTGCCTGCATTGTTTCCTTTACCCACTGCCCCTCACATACAGTCAGTAAGTCTTGTCATATTGTTAAAACTTTTCTCATCAATTATACCATCACCTTCTTCATATATCTGCTAATGAAAAGCCTTTTAACTCATTGTCACCTTGTCTCCAATCTTACCCTACCTATCCATTCCACATAACATAGTAAAAGTGACATTTCTAAAGCAAAAATATCTTCATGTCATACTCCTTTTTAACATCCTTCAATGGCTTCTTATTGCTACTAAACACAATATTTATGGCCTTAATGACATGGCTTTTAATGACCCTTCAGTGTTCCCGCTTGTCTCTTTCCTTTTCAAGCCCTACACTGCAATCCATATGGTGCCTTTCAGTTTCTCGGATACACGAGGGTCTTTCTGATACTCGCAACTTCCCATGTGATATTTGTTTTGTGTGGGGTACATTTTCCTTCCCTTTCTACCCAGTTCTATTTGGTCTCAGGTGAGACATTAATATCTTTCGTAGCATGTGTCTTTAACATCCTCCTCTTTCCTTACGTTATACTCCCTTCCCCACAAGATTGTATGTCTAACAGACAAGCCCTTTAAAAAACATAATGACCGTATCCTATTTACGTTGACCATATTTAACAATTATTTCTTAATATTAACTAATGTCCAGCATGTGCACAAATTTCCTTGATTAACTCAAAACAGTTTACAATGGGTTTGCTTAAGTGAGGATCAACAAGGTCCACACATTGCAATAGGCTAATATGTCTTATCTATTACAGTTCCTTTTCCCATTTTAATGCCATTTTGGGGAAGAAAACCATTGATTTTTTTCCTGATGGAGTTTCCATATACCGTATTTCACTGTCCATCTCATGGTTACATCTAACTAGCTCCTCTATCCATCCCATTTTCTATTAGCTAATAGTTAAATCTAAAGGCTTGATTAGATTCATATTATAATTTTGGTAAGAATATTGGACAGATAGTGCTATGTGCTTCCTACTGCGTTCATCAGGATACGTATAACAACTGGTCATCTCCCTTTTAGCACTGTTAAGGTTATTAGTCAGTTCGGATGGTTCCAGCCGAATCTATTATAGAATTGCCCATCAACCTTTTGTCTAGTGGTTTTCACAGTCACTGATGATTGTTGTAAACCCAGTATTTCATCAGATTTGCAATATGATGATGTTTCTCATTCTTTCATTTCTTCTGCATTGGGTTGTCCTGGAATATAGTTGATATGGAAAAAGCAGCCTGAACGTTTGATTCTTTTTCTTTGTTTAGTAATTTTAAGAATAGTGGCTTGGAGTCTGTTATGACCATCCCATGGGAAATGGGCTCGACGCCCCACACATAATTATGTTTAATACTGAGACTGATGATGCCACAAATGCACCAAGAGAGTATGAAGAGATTTGTAATGCACCTAACACGTTGTCCTGCGGAGAGCAGAGCAGGCTCCCATGCAGGGCTGAAATGGCTTCAGAGAGCAAGGAGAGGGTGCCTGGGTTTGACTTCTTTTGTGGTTATGGAGTGAGGCTGGAGGCATGGCTCTTGCATGAAGGCCAGGGCTTGCCTGACTTAAGCATTACAGGAGAGAGCACATGGGCTTTCCCAGAAGTGTAAACAGTAGGAGAAGGGGGAGGAGTGGGACTTGAAAGCTATCAGTAGTAAAAAATTAAAAAAAAAAAAAAAAAGGGTCAAACTCTTTACTACAGCCACTCTGATATTTGACTCATGATTAAAATGTACCACGTTTTACTTAAATCTGAACGTGTTTAAATAAGCTGTTAGGGCATTTATGAGGCCTGAAGCCTGAGGCCTTGTAAAGCAAGTGGTTTCTGTTGAATTCCTTATTCAAGAGCCTGCTATTGCACATTCTGAGAAGTGAGTAAGTGCCTTCGCCTCTTCTCCAAGCAGGTCTCATATAATGGATTTCAGTCTTTGAAGGAGCTGTTTTCATTAATTTTGGGCCATGTTAATTACTTTTAACCGGGGGGGGGGGGTACTTGGAGTCCCACTTTGTCAAGCTGATCATCAGTGCTAAAATTGTAAGATCACTTAAATCTGTTACCTGTTGAGTCAGAGTGCCCATGCTCACCCTGGGGTATTTTAGGGAAATGAGTGCTACAGCTATAAAGAATTTAGGCATGAAAACAGTTCTGTTGGCTGAGGTGAATCTTGCCTGTTTGTCTTTTATGTGTGGTGACTACCCCCAAAATATAGGGTTTACATTATTGAAATGTACTGGGATCCCAGGTATAAACTGTATCTTGAGTCCCAGGATAGATTAAAGTGTGAAGGTTTGCCAACTGGTGCATCTCATCACATGTCAGTTAACTCAGACTCTGCATTATAGAGGCACATGAGCCAATCCCATGCCTTTGTATTTGGGGGTGGAGGATTTTTTAAGTGAACTTTTAGAAGTAATTTTAGCTACATGGCAAAATTGAGCAGATGATGCAGAAATTTCCCATATACTCCTTTCCTGACATATGCACTGCCTCCCTCATGATCAATGTCCCCTACTAGAGTGGTACATTTGTTAAATGATGAACCTGTATTGATACATCTTTATCACCCAAAGTCCTTAGTTTAATTACAGTTCATTCTTGTTGTTGTACTTTCTATGGGCTTTGGCAAATGTAGAATGACCTGTATCTGTTAACTACAGTATCATATATACAAATTTTACTACCCTAAAAATCCTCTGCGCTCTGCCTGTTCATTCTTCCTCACCATTCAACTCCTGGTCACCACTAATCTTTTAACTGTCTCCATATTTTTGCCTTTTCCAGAATGTCATGTAGTTGGAATCACACATTGTATAGCCTTTTCAGATATGTTCCTTTTACTTAGTAATATGCACTTAAGAGTCCTCTATGTCTCTTCAAGACTTCATAGCTTATTATGTTTTTACCCCTGAATAGTATTCCATTGTCTGAATGCAGCACAATTTATTTATCCTCTCACTTACTGAAGGATATCTTAGTTACTTCCAAGTTTTGGTGATTACAAATAAACCTTCATTAAACACCTATTGCAAGTTTTTGCAGATAAGTTTTCAACTTCTCTAGGTAAACACCAAGAGGCAATATTGCTGGATAGTATAAGAGTACTGTATTCCCTTGTTATCTGCGTTTTCATTTTCCATGGTCTCAGTTACCTGTGATCAACCACAGGTCCAAAAATATTAAACAAAAAATTCCGGAAATAAACAATTCATAAGGTTTAAATTGCATGCCATTCTGAGTAGTGTGGTGAAATCTTGCATCATCCTGCTCTGTATCGCCCAGGACATGAATCATCCCTTTGTTCACTGTATCGTGTCACTGGTCACTTAGTATCCTCTGGGTTATCAGATTGCCTGTTGAAGTATTTCAGTGCTTGTGTTCAGGCAACACTTATTTAACTTAATAATGGCCCCAAAGTGTAAGAGTAGTAATGCTGGCAATTTGGACATGCCGAAGAGCAGCCATAAAGAGCTTTTTTTAAGTGAAAAGGTGAAAGTTCTTGACTTAATAAGGAAGAGAAAAAATTATGTGCTGAGGCTGCTAAGGTCTACAGCAAGGACAAATCTTCTACTCATGAAATTGTGAAGAAGAAAATTAGTCATGCTAGTTTTGCTTTTGCACCTCAAACTGCAGATGTTAATGGCCACCATCCACGGCAAGTGCTTAGTTAAGATGGAAAAGACATTAAATTTGTACAATAAGATATTCTGAGAGACAGAGAGAAATACCAAATTCACCTAACTTTTATTACAGTATATTATTAGAGTTGTCCTACTTTATTATTAGTTATTATTATTAATCTCAGACTGTGCCTAATTTATAAATTAAACTGTCATAGGTATGTATGTATAGGAGAAAACAGTATATTTAGAGTTCGGTACTATCCACAATTTCAGGCTTTCACTGGAGATCTTGGAACGTATCCCCTGTGGATAAGTGGGGACTAGTATACGTTCAGTTTTGTGAAAAACTGCCAAACTGGCTTCCAAAGTGGCTGCACCACTTTGCACTCCCACCAGCAATGAATGAGAGTTCCTGTTGCTCCACATCCTCTATAGTATTTTTGATTTTGGCCATTCTATTAGGTGTATCATGGTATGTCATTATTGTTTTAATTTACAATTACCTAAAGACATATTATGTTGAGCGTATTTTCATATGCTGTATCCCTTTTTTCTTTGATGAGGTGTCTATGCAGATCTTTCACCCATTTTTAAATTAAGTTGCTTGTTTTTTATTCTTGAGTTTTAAGAGTTCTTTGTATATTTTGGAGAACCATCCTTTATCAGATGTGTCTTTAGCAGGTATTTGCTTCCAGTCTGTAGTGTCTTCTCATTCTCTTGAGAGTATCTTTTGCATAGCAGTAGCGTTTAGTATTAATGAAGTTCAGGACTGTTAATTTTTTTCTTTTATGAATCATGCCCTTGGTGTATCTGTTAAGCCATTGCCATGCCCCGGTCATCTAGGTTTTCTCCTACATTATCTTTTAGAAGTTTTATAGTTTTGTATTTTACATTTAGGTATAGATCCACTTTGAATTAATTTTTGTGAAGAGTGTAAGACCTTTGTCTAGAGTCTGTGTCTAGATATTTTTTTTTGGCATATAGATATGCAGTTGTTCTGGCACCATTTGTTGAAAAGATTATCTTTGCTCCATTTTATTGCCTCTGCTCCTTTGTCAGAGTTGACTAATAATATGACTATATTTGTATGTGTATATTCCTGGGTTCTCTATTCTGTTCTATTGACCTATTTTGTCTATTCTTTTGATAATACCATCCATCTTGATTCCTGTAGTTTTATAGTTAAGTCTTGAAGACAGGTAGTGTCTGTCTTCCAACTTTGTTCTTCTCCTATATATATATATGAGGCCAGGTGAGTTTTTCCCACAGCTTACTAACCCTATGCTTAATCTTTTTCCTTCTCTGTGTTTTACCTGGTATAGTTTTGTGGCTATGTCTTTATGTTCTAATCTGCCAGTTACCCCACTCAGTATATTTGTCTTCTCATTACTGCAGTTTTCAAGTCTAGAAGTTCACTTTGAGTCTTTTAAATATATCCCACTTTCTTACTTAATTATTTGAATTAGTGGAATACAGTTATTATAACTGTTTGAATGTCTTTGTCTGCTAATTCTAACACTTGTATCATTTCTGGGTCAGTTTTGATTGATTTTTCTCCTCATCATGAGTTCTTTTCTCTGGCTCTTTGCAGGCCATTATTATTTTGAAAAAATATTTGTTTCCACACATTGTAGATGCTAATCTCATTGTGTGCTGAATATTTTTGTATCACTCTGAATATTCTTAAAGTATGTTCAAGAATGCAACATAATTGCTTGAAACTGTTTTATCCTTTTGGTCTTGCTTTTAAGATTTGTTGTATAGAAACAGAGCAGCGTTTAGTCGAAGGCTAATTTTCCTCCACTACTGAGGGAAAAAATCCTTGTGAGTACTCCTCCCAATGCCCTATAAATTTTGATGGTTTCCAGCTTGGCTTGTGGAAACAGGCAGTATTCCCAGCCTTGTGTGAGTTTGGTACTGTCCCTTCTAATCCTTCTTAGTTTTCTCACATTGTGGATCTTCAGAGTTCCTCCTCTGTGTAGCATTATTAAAGTGTTCTGTCCTGTGAACTTTATCTTTGTCTGCCCTGGACTCAAATGTTTTCATGTCAGGAAGCCATTGTCTTTTGCCTGGGTTCCTCCCTATCCACCCCAAGTCATGGCTTGGAAATGTCTCAAGGCAGGAAGCTGAGACAATCTCAAGGATCATCTCATTTGAGTCCTGTCCCTCAGGGATCAATATCCTTCATTGCCCAATATCTAGTGTCTTTAAAACCATTGTTTCATGTATTTTACCCAGTGTTTTGGTTCAAGCAGGATGGTGAATCCAATATAGGTCATTTGATCTTGGCTGCAAGTGGGAAGCCCATAAGTTTCTTTTAACAATTAAATTAAATAGCATGTTAAATTGTTTGCATATAACACTCCATGCATATACCCATTATTTTCAGAAAATGTATGAAGTATAAATATCATCTTATTACTCAAAAATCAACTGGGAAATTCTACTGTAATATAGATATTTTATTATAAAAGTCATAGTACGGATATTGTAGAATATGTGGAAAGCAGAAACACTAAAAAGAATATTTAAATCACCTATAATCACACTGCCAAGATATAATCACTAATGATATTTTGGAATGTAGGCTTCTAATTCATTTTTTGCATGTATTGGCATCCTTTCCCCCCAATATTATACAGTAAGAATTTTTGATGACATTAACTGTTTTTCAAAACAAGATTTTCATTGAATGGATGAAAATATATTTATAGATACACAATTCTTTTCTTATTTACATTTTTAATTGAGTTATAGTCATTTTACAATGTTGTGTCAATTTCCAGTGTAGAGCACAATTTTTCAGTTTTACATGAACATACATATATTCATTGTCACATTCTTTTTTGCTGTGAGCTACCACAAGATCTTGTATATATTTCCCTCTGCTATACAGTATAATCTTGTTTATCTGTTCTACATATGCCTGTCGGTATCTACAAATTTCAAACTCCCTGTCTGTCCCTTCCCACCCCCCTCCCCCCTGGCAACCACAAGTTTGTATTCTATGTCTATGGGTCTGTTTCTGTTTTGTATTTATGTTCTTTTTTTTTTTTTTTTTTAGATTCTACATATGAGTGATCTCATATGGTATTTTTCTTTCTCTTTCTGGCTTACTTCACTTAGAATGACATTCTCCAGGAACATTCATGTTGCTGCAAGTGGCGTTATGTTGTTATTTTTATGGCTGAATAGTATTCCATTGTATAAATATACCACATCTTCTTTATCCAGTCATCTGTCGATGGACATTTAGGTTGTTTCCATGTCTTGGCTATTGTAAATAGTGCTCCTATGAACATTGGGGTGCAGGTATCTTTTTGAAGTAGGGTTCCTTCTAGATATATGCCCAGGAGCGGGATGACAGGGTCATATGGTAAGTCTGTGCCTAGTCTTTTGAGGACTCTCCATACTGCTTTCCACAGTGGCTGCACCAAACTGCATTCCCACCAGCAGTGTATAGATGCACAATTCTTTATTTGAATTAACCATTAATCTTTTATGGGGGCATTTAGATAATTTTGAATTTTTACAACTATAAATAATATATTTTACATACCCTTTTCCCATTATTTCTTTTAAATAGATTTTTTGTGTGATTACCAGTTCAGTCTTTTTTTTTTTTTTTTGTAGAAACTAAGTTAAGTGATAACTTTTGTTTGTCAAAGATCTTTCTTAGTAGACAGTCAATTTTATTTTGTGGGATTAGAGTTGACTGATGCTAAAGATCATCTTACCAGACTGCATTGTAACACCGCAGGTATAAATAAACTTCATTTAGTCAAGACACTTCCCTGTATTCATGCTAGTTAATTGAAAAGTCCTATAACCAGGCGAAAGATTCTGAAAGATTAATGAAGTTTGTCAAAGGAGCCAGCAGACAGTGATCCAGATGCTGAGACAATTTTTCCTGATCCCCTTTTCATGTTCACCACATTAGAATAAACAAATCATTGGAAAACAGATGACTTCAGTGAGAAAATGTATGTGAAAGGACTGCTGTACCTATAATGAATGAAGTTATCATCCGTGAGCATACCATTGGTATTCAAATTCTGCCCTTTTCATTTATTAGTTATGTGGACTTCTGAATCTCCTTGGTTTTCAGTTTTTGCATCTGTAAAATGAGAATTGTGTAATACTTCAAATGGTTGTTGTGAGGATTCAATTTGATAGTAAATGCACAGCATTGGAACAGTGTCTGGCAGATGGTGAATAGTTAGGATTTAGCAGATACTAATGTCAATCCTCTATATGACCTTTATAAAAAATTCACTTTTCCTTAGTAAATAATTATCAAATACTTATTGGATGAAGCGATTGGTTAGTTTCTGGTACAAAAAAGGAGAAAGTTTATATTACAACCTTATGAGCTCACAAGAATTTACTTAGTCTTCTACTTGTGAACTTTATTATGAATCAAAGACTTCTATAAGGGAAATTGCAACTGTCTACCATAACAATCCCTTTTAAAGTCTCTTTGGCAGCTGGTCTCACCAATCTTGTCTGAGAATCCTAGTCCCCAAAGCTGGCTTCCTTGCTGGTATTCTTCATTGTGGGGCAGTGCAGTTGAGAACAAAATATTCTGTAGGTTATATAGCCGTGATTTCTACCTCTGATTTTAGGTTCCCCTTTGAATGAGTCAACAACTTCCACTTTTATCTACACTATTGCTTAGGTTTTACTCCTTCAAGCCATTCACTAGATTTTCTTTAAGCTTTTTCTAATATGGACAAGATTTCCTTATCTTTTACTGTCATCCTGGGTCAATCTTTCTCAGAGAAAAATAACCTAACTCCATAGATAGTTTTTAAGCTACATCATCAAGTAAAAGAGATAGCATATTTAAATTTTGCTGTAAAAGACTTAAAATTGAGATTTTTGACACATTAAAATGTTTTTCATGTATGTGAAATAGAAATTTATCATGGGTGTAACTGTCTTTTTTGAGTAGTAATTTTCAATTCCACAGGATATAGGAAATTATACATATTTTTCATCCATACACATTTTAAAATTGATTTTTCTTTCCTAGAAATTGTTTTCTCTTTCAGCAACATCAAATGCTAGAACAAAAACTTACATTAAAATCAATTTTTAGAAGAACATTCAAATATAAAATAGTGTTATGTATCTTATTCTCTGTGCTGTGAAATTGCAATGGTAGATCCAGGAATAAGCAAATATTATTCTCTCCTTTCTCTGTTATAAACATCTACCGATTTTGGATTTTAAACAATTAGCACTACTAGTCCTTTTGTTCACTTATAATTGAAAAAAAATTGCTAACTTTTTAAACTATCTAAGCCAACCCATTCATTTTACAGATAAAGAAATGGAGGCTCACAGATATTAAGTCACTTGTCCAACACCATCCAGCTCTTTGGTGGAAGAATCCAAATTAGAAATGAGATCTGGCATATATGGTTATCACCAATATCTTAGAAAAGATTTTGTTTCCAAATAGCTTATTGGTAGCTATTCCATAATGATTTTAAATTATTTCCAATTTAACAAATCTTAAGATTTGCACGACCAATTACTTGGCACTAATGCAGGGACTCCAAGGAAGCCCAAGATGTTGCTTCCCTACTCACAGTGCTCCCAGCAGAGGAGAAACACACACAGGTAAAATAATTAAAGAGGACTTCGAGGTAAAATATAGTGGCAGATGGGACTGGGAGGTGGTAGGCTGAAGTGGGTGCCAGCTGGGGAGAAAAGCCAGTACGGTTGAGCAATCAACCTGGGATAATGCAGTTGCAGAGAAATCTTTTTGGAAAACTGTTGGAACATTAATGCAGCCACCTAACCACTCCCTTTTTCTTGTCTACCTTGTGCTATGGGGTAGAGTGGAAGAAAACACCCAACAGGAAGATGGAAGCAATTATTTACCCTTTGCCTCCAAGGTCAGCTGCTTTTCTAAATTCCTCTATACTCAGACCCCCACTGTATACACCTCAGGCTGAAGACTATTCTACTAAGTTTTATTGTTATTACGACAGGTATAAATTCACTTCAGCTAGAAAGAATGCCAAACTGTATTCATATTAGTTAGTTGAAGAGTTCATAACCATCAGGAGGAAACTGAACTATTAAGGAATATATTCTTTCCATTTAATTCGAAGTAAGCAAGAAGTGACACCACCAGGATAGAACTCTTAATTTGCTGCCTTTTTGCCCCATCACCACAGCTTGTTATCTTTAATTTCATCTTTTCCACCTTCTCTCCCATTGCAGAGGATGAAGTAACCCTTTTTATCCTAAGTGAATCCATCTAATTGCTTTCGAAAGCTCTTCAAAGATCTGGATACATTAATTTTTTTTTTTTTTTATGTTTTTAAACTCCCATTCTTTACTGGCTCCTTTATACTATACTATACTCAACTATTTCTCATTTTTATAAGGGAAAATAAATCTCCATCAAACTTGTTTACTTACTATTTAATGCCTTATCACTTTCCTTTCATAATCAATTTTCAGATAAGTACGATCTCTACTTCCTTAGCAAATATTCACTGTTTTAAAACAGCTTTATTGAGATACAATTTACAGACCTTAAAACTTACCTACTTTAAGGGTACAGTTCTCTATGAGTTTTAGTAGATATATTCAGTCACCACATTCCAGCTTTAGAACACTTCCATCATCTCAACAGCTCCCTCATGCCTTTCTGAGTTAACCCCATTCTCACTCCCCACTCTAGACAACCATTGACCTGATTACGTCTTCATAGTTTTGTATTTCCTAGAAATTCCAAGGTATTGGATTTGTATAATATGTAGTTTTTTGTATCTAGCTTCTCTCAGATGGCGTAGTGTTTTAGGGATTCATTCTTGTTTTACATGTATTGCTGGTGTGTTCCTTTTTGTTTCTGAGAGGTATTTTATTGTGCAGATAGACCACAGTTTCTTTACTCATCTGCTGATAGAAGTTTGGGTTGTTTCCAGGTTTTGGCTATCAAAAATATTACTTCTATGAGCATCACGTACAAGTCTTCGGCCATGTTTTCATTTACCTTGGGGGATATGTAGGAGTGAAACTGCTGTGTTGTATGGGAAGGATATGTTTACCTTTTTTAAAGGAAACTACCGAACTTTCGCCAAAATGGTTGTAACATTTTTACATTTCTCACAGCAGTGTATGAGAATTTTAGTGTCTTAACATTCTTTACGACTTTCAGAAAACCTTTTTGATTATACTCATTCCAGTGGGGTTTTAGTGGTATATTCTGTGGTTGACTGTGTTTTGATGGTATTATTTCATGTGCTTATTTGTCATTTTACTATCTAACTTGGTAAAGTGCTTATTCAAATTTTTTTTGCCAATTTTAATCTATTGGGTTATTTATCTTCTTACTATTGAATTATAAATTTTGATATATTCTGAACACAAGGGTTTTAACGATTATATGCAAATACTTTCTCCCAGTCTATGACTTGTCTCTCCACTTTGTCAATGTTATTTTTAGAAAAACAAAAGTTCTTAATTTGGATTTATAAAAAAAAGTAATTTTTTTTTTTATAGATTGTGATTTTGGTGTCACATTTAAGAAACTTTGCCTAACTCAGTGTTACAAAAATTTTCTCCTTTGTTTTCAACTAAAAGTTTCCTAGTTTCAGGTTTTATATTCAAGTATATGATCCATTTTGAATTATTTTTTGGATATGTTGCAAGGCATGGATCAAAATTTATTTTAATGCAAAGGAATATCCAGCTGTTAGCATAATTTGTAGAAAGTCTTATTTTTTCCCTGATGTATGTGCTCTTTGGAAGAAAGTTTCAATGGATAGCCAGTTCTTAAGGCGTGAAGAATTATGCTCCATCTTCCCAAGGATGAAGTGTCTATACAATTATTTGGAATTCTTCTGCATGGATAATATATCTGGTTTTCCCCAATTATTAATTTATTCAATCATTTATATCAGTGTAGACTCATGGATATTTTATACTCTAGGTTACAATCCATTACTGCTTTATTTACTTCTTCTTCAGATATTCCAATTATGCCTAAGTTATGCTTTTAAAATTGTCCTGCATTTCTTAGATATCTATCCTATTTTTTAAAAGTTCCCATATTTTCTTTGCGTTTCAGTGTGGGAATTTTCTGATGACTTATTGTCACAGTCACCGATTCTTTCCTCCGCTGTGTTAAGTCTACTAATACGCCGATCAAAACACCCTTCTTTTTGTTACAAAGTTCTGTTATTTGTAGCATTTCCTTTTGAATCCTTCTTAAGAGTTTCCATCCCTGGCATTGCCCAGATGTTTGTTTACTTTTACCACTAGATCACTTAGCAAACTAACTGTAGTTATTTTAAGTTCCTATGGGATAATCCCAACATGTGTCATAACAAGTCTGGTTTTGATAATTGCTTTGTCTCTCATCCTGTGTGTGTATATGTTTTGTTTTGTTTTGTTTTTCCTACTGTGTTTGGCATGCCTTGTAATTTTTTTGCCCAAAGCTTGGCATCTTGTATCGGGTGATAGGAATTGAAGTAACTCAGTCTTTAGTGTGAGGACAGATGGTGACCTGGCTAGGAGTGGGGTAAACATACCTTGCCTCTTTTTCCTTGGATGAACCCTTCTCTCCAGATTTTGGGGGTGGTGATCAGTTCTCTGATGGGTCCAATAAAAGTCATTTGCTCTCAGTTTGTTCAGCTTTGTTTTTTTTATTGTAAAGATAACAGCAATGAATTCTAAACTTTTTCATGTTGTGGCTGAAACCAGAAGTCCTGATTCATTTGTTTATTCTCTCCTACTGTAATCTCATTTCTTCACCATTGAAATTTTTCTTAGCAAAGTCACAACTGTCTTCATTTCAAAATGCAATGGATATATTTCTCTCCTTACCCTAATCTCTTTGTGACATTTGAAACTCTTGCCCTGTTGAACTTCTAAAATACCATGATTATGTTTTTTCTCTCCTAGGTTCTGCCATCATCTGTTCTTCAAATATTAGTGTTTTCCAGATTCCATCTTCAGTTTCCTTCACTTCTGATGCTCTCCTTAGTGACTGCCTCTGCTCTCTTGTTTTATTAGCTCTTCAACTTTAATCACCCCTAAGATCACTTGTATCTTAATCTTTCTTCTGATGTTCAGTCTCTCTCTTACACCACCATTCTGGACATATTCATTGGAATGTCTTAAACTTCAGATTGGACACATCCCAGTATGAAATAAGCATTTAGTTTCTTCACTGACCACCCCAAATCAGAAATTTTCTTATATTTCTGTAACCCTGAAAGGCTCTCCTAGGCATCAGTCACACAAATCATAAGTCTTGACATTTTATTTCACTTCTTCTTTGTCATCTAATCAGTCATCATGTCTTTCAGCTCAGTCATATCTGGAGAGTGTGTCCTGCTCTCCAAACCCATGGCCTCTAATCTTGTCTCCCACCTGTCTTCTAAGTCCACACGCTCCAGTGTGCATCAGCATCCCCTGGCAGGCTTGCTACTCTGCAGAATGCTGGGACGGAGCCCATAGTTTGTGGTCTGGTAGGTCTGGGATGGGGCATGAAAAGTTGCATTTCTGACAAGTCGCCAGGTGATTCTGATTTTGTTGATTGCGAGATCACACTTTGATTGTTATTGTCCTAGGTGATTACAGCAGCCTCCTAAAGAATCTCCCTGTTTTTATACAAGGCTTCTTCCAAAGCCATCTTCCACACCTAAAACACAAATCTCCTTAAAACCTGCAATTGCTCTTTATGGCCTTTTGGGCCCTAGCAAGTTCCTGGCACATGCTAAGTGTCTAGTGTTTGTGTAAACAAAATAAGCTTTAGAGAATGAGTAGGATTTGCATAGGAAGGGTCAAGACATATTTTATGCTGGCAGTAGGGTCGGGTGAGGGGAGGGACAGGGTGTAGCATTAGTTCCTTAAGTAAATGCTGTATGTGTGTATGTACATATGTGTATATATACAGGACAGGGAGGAAATTAGCTGGATTGGAACAGGAAGATGATTATACTAGACCGATCTCAAGGACAGACAGGAACTCAGTATCTTAAGGATTTTATTTCGCTTCACCGTGTTAAAGAAATCCGGATTTACTTTTACACTTTCACCCATCTTGCACAGTTTGAATATGTGTTTTAGCATTCCCCCGTGTAGCTTTTTAGAGCTCAAGAAATATATATTTTTAGAGTATGTCTACTTACTTGCTTTGTGTGTAGAAATTTTTCCATTAAAATTAGCTCAAGGACTTTATTTAGCTTGCCACCACAGTCAAGACTATATTTGTCATATCCCTAGAGTCTTAATATATTATGATTTCTTTATGAAAAGAATTGCTGTTTTCTTGAAGCTTCTCCTTCAAAGATCTTTTTTTATGTGGAGCATAGATACTTGTTTCCTAAAGTGTTATTCCTCTTATTTAGGAAAATCCATTGTAAACTACTTGTCTCCTGCCCACAGAGGTGAGTAAGTTCAAGAAAAATACAAAAGTAAAAAGATATGCGTCTTCCAAGGATGATAGTCGACGAGTCTCCTCTGAGAACTGTTCGTGTCAATTGGGGTTTGTATCAGAATCTTATATAAAAATACACATCTCCTTCCCCCCCTCTTCCCAACTTTCCTTCTGAGAGCTCACCACACACAGAAGGAGCAGTGTCTAATTTGAAACGGCTTCCAAGGTAATTCTGATCCAGCCTGTAGAAGAGAACTAACTCAGGTTGTTGGGTCTCAGGCCTTTTTTTCCCTTGGATCAGAATTTTTCTTTTCTGATTTGAGGAGGTCATATAGTGTTGTTGATCTTTAATTTCAATCATTAAGGGCATTGAAATGAAGAAATAAGCTACCATATTTTGTCACCATCTCTTCCAATTAAAGGGCATTTTAATATAAAAAAAAATGGAGGTAGAACACACTCCCAGAATAAAGAATAATCCTTTAAATCAAAAAAAAAGTACACTTAAAAAAAAAAACTCTCCACTTTGTCCTCACTTTGTAGAGAAACATTGAAAACATCATTATGGATCAGTGCTTTTTCTAGCATCTGAAAGCCATTGCCCTAGATAAGTTAGCAGCCTCTAGGGAAGAAAGTTAACTTCACCTTTGCTTTCTTTACCCTTTATTTTAATTTGTCATTTTAAAGCTTTGATTTCCATGTATGTCATTGTAGCCTATTTTGGTTCAATTAAGTATTTTCTCTCCCTGTTTTTCTCTGTTCTGCTCCAGGGGAACCATCCTCAGTGCTAAGAATTCATGGCATTAGATCAGATGGTCCTTTCTTTCTGTCCTTCATCCAGTGGCAGGTTTAAAACTCTTTGATGATTCCGCTCTATAATATTTAAAGTTCTATTTCAAATCCTTCAAACTTAGGGTTATAGGAAATAGCTGCGTGGGAAGGCAAGAGAGGAGTCTATTAAAATCTACAATCCTCTTAGTGACCCATTCACTCAGTCTCTCAACAAATCTGTTCAAGTTTTTCCCTCTACTGAAAACAAAGGAAAAAGCAAATGGGAAACTAAAACCCTACCAAGACAAATCTAAGAAGAGTCCACTTAGAAATAAGCCTTATTAAGAGAAAATTGTATAAGAACTGCTTATTTTGTACACTCTGAACACCAGGATCTCCAATTTAACAGCTGAGTTGGGGTCCAGCCAGTTGGGGCAATTCTCTTTCACAATCCCCGGAAGGACTTTTATATTTAGAATTCTATGCAAATGAGAAAAAAATTAAGGGTGCATTCTGTACGAAGAGCTATATACTGTTTACATACATACAACAAACTTTCAGGGCTTTGTAGGATCTCTGAAATCACATCCTTTCCCTCTTCATTCCTTGCTTATCATAAGCTTTGAGCAGATGAAGCCAAGGGGATGCCTCTGTTCCATCTTCATCCCCTTCTGTCTGTGACATTGTTCTCATTCAACCAGGTCAGTGGGACCTCTTCCACTACATTTTCGTTCTTTGTTTATTTACTTGCTCAAAGGCTAGTTATCGGACACTGACTCTTTAACAGTTAGTTTATGTGGCAGGCTTCACCTCCTTTCAACATTTTGTTTATTGTTGGTTGGGCCTGCATCATCCCACCTGTCTGTATCTCTAAGCTGAGCGTTTTAAGTGTCTCTTCTTTGGAGAGCAGTGTCCTTCTACACACAAATGCAATGGTTTGTGAGGAAGGAGGATGAAGTCCCTTCACAGGAAGAGTGGCTTTCTGTTTGAATGAAACATTTACCCATTTCTGTATGGCCATGATTACATTGGTGTAGGGCCGTTAAACGTCTCTTCTCCCAGCTCCCCCAAGTAGCAGTGGTGATGATAAGAATGTTAACAGGAAGCATTTCTATGTTGCTTCTTCTGTGCCAGGAACTATTCTAATGCTTTGTTTTAATTAATTAAATATTTAAATAACCCTCTGAATTAGGGACCATGATGCTCATTTAATAGAAGAGAAATCTGAGGCATAGAAAGGTTAAGCCCAAGGTTATCTAGATAGTGGTAGAGCTGATATCATGAACACAGGCAGTCTCGCTGTGGAATCTGGTTCTTTAACTGCTGTTCTTTACTGTGAGGAGGTGAACCAGAAGCATTGCTTTTTAATCAGTGTATGTCCAGCAATCATGCTTGTTACACATTTTTGCAGACAATGAACTTGGGACCAAGGCACATTGTAATAAAGTAATAATCATCTTGCAAAATCTGTAGGGACCTTGGGGAAGCAGAGTTTAGAGAGCACAGATTTGAAATCAGACATAGAAGGTCATAAATACTGGGTGTCAGATGAGACTGTGGACAAGTTTCTTTACCTCTCTAATCTATTTTCTCATAATTATGGAGAACAAAACCCATCTTTTAAGGTGTTTTGAGCTGGAGCACAAAAAGGGAATGGCTGTTGAGTAACTGAATTAATAGAGAATTCAAGCTCGCATGTGGTCCTTTCTCATATATGTATATTGAAGGAGTATGCTTATGCACACTTCCTGTTCTGTGCTGTTTTAGGTGCTTTATGTGTATCAGCTCATCATGGAGTAACAACTCCATGAGAAAGTACCTTTGTCATCAGCCTCAGATGAAGGTGCTGAGACACAGAGTGGTTAATTAGTTTGCCCAGAGTCACACAGAGCTGGGATTAGCAGAGCTGGGATTCAACTCCCGGCACACTGGTACCAGTCTGTGTTTTTAACTGCTAGGCCATCCTGCCTAATGCTAGGTAAGCCATAGAGTAAGAGGCTGTTTGGCATTTTCCCACTCATGCCATTGTATAAGGAGAGGGTAGGGACTGCCGCCAAAATTACTTAAGAAACATTTTTGGATGTGCACTGAGTGGCTGAGCTGGAGCTAGAAGTGTCCTCTCATCCAGCCACAGCTTTTGGTTCCATAGTCACAGTGATTATAACTTTGGAACCAAAAGGTAGCACATAGAATCGATCAAGTAGGAATCTGGGACTTTTCCAGAAAATTCAGGACCTAGGCTCCCCATGACTATACCCTGCTGCCAGTGATGTAGTCACCCCAATATCATACCCCTGCACAATGACTGATAAGCCAAGTTCATATTGCATTGTACTGTTAGGTAGAGAGAGAGGTGGTGAAAAAGACTGAAATGGGATTTTCTGCTTGATTTGTTAATGAAATATCTGAAAGCACTTTGCACAACAATAACAAAATGCTCCTGTTCTGGTAACGCAGACAAATTCCAGCTGAGTGATTACATTCCACCTAATTACAAATTCTTCCTCTAATTTCAGATTCTCCGTGTTTACGATGCTCTTTACCTTCTGTCCTAAATCGTTGTTTACCGTGTTTTCCTGCTGCTAAATTCTTCCCCGCATTTCTCCCTGGAGGTAGCTGTATATCCATGGTGGTTAAAATAATTCTATATGTAAAGTAGGCATGGGATATGTAAATATTTGTACTTTAACTCTGGAATAAATCTAAGTTAAAATGTATAAATATATTGTTCTCAGAACTCCTCTCAAGTGTCACACAGTCAAAATTCCTTTTGAGTGTGAGTTGAGGAGAGGACACATGGTTGTAATTATTTATTAATCATACATTTAATACTCCCCAAGCTGCCATAAAATGTCTGAGGAGACTCACTGCTAAGAATAACTTGCTCAGCACTGCGGTACAATGCGGACGATTTTCCACAGCGAGAGGAAAAAGGAAACACATCTTTCCACCTATTGCTGAGCAAATCGCTAACGATTTTGCCCATTTGCGTTGAGAAGTAATTAGTGGTATGAGATAGAGGCCAAGCATACCAAGAACTTGAAAATGTGTTCCTACTCATGTGCTGATACGCCCATTTTGGATTTAGCTGTAATTGCAGTACATTTTATGAATTTCCCTTACTTCTGTCACAAACTTCATCTTGATAACTTGCTTTCCTGAAATAGTAATTGAAAAATAATGCTGATATTTTCTATAGATGCAAATTGTAATTGTATTAATTAATAATAATAATAATAATAATAATAATAATAATAATAATAATAATAATGATAATAAACCTAAGCCAATTAGGTGCACATGTTAATTTCCTTTTGGATGACAGCTTAATCTGACTTTTCTTTTTTCTATAGTAACTAAGCCCCAAGCAGTACAGAGGCTCCATACCAGTTTCAGAGTATCAGAATGCTTACAGCCAATGGTGGTGGCTTAATGGGTTAATCTCTGGCATCAAAAATCTTAGCATTATTTTAAGGCTCTAAGTGGCTTCAGGGTCATCTGATTTTCTTTCCTGATGCAGTACAGAAGCATTCAAATGGTGGCCTTATCCAGTCTTTCAAATCTCTAGGATAGTCTAATGTGTAGCCTCCCTTTGCAAATTTTTCTGGAGTTTACCCTGAAAGTAGAATAAATACATTATGAAATATATAATCTCATCCTTTGTTTTAGGAAGGATGACAAGTTAGCTAATGCTTACTTCTGTGTCTTTGTGTGATGTGTTACCTGACATGGATCATTGGATAACCTTAGAATCTGAGCATAAATGATGTTAGAGATCAACTATTCTGGACACTAGAAAGGCAATCATCCAGCCTGAAGGAAGAGGGACAGGAACATGATGGAAAGAAATGGTTATGACTTCATCAGTCAGTCATGCTTGTGTTGTTGCCATTTTTAAAGTGTATGTTCTTGGCTCTGTCTGCTGCTAACTGTGAGCCATTCTTGCAAAAAAAAAAAATATGTTTATACTTGTAGATACATTACACAAAATTCATGAGTGGTGTTCTAAGATATATAGTGGCATTCCAAGAAATGAGTTCTAAAAACAAAGTAAGTCATTAAATGAGTAATTTTGACATGTGATTCTATGTAGTGCTTTTGCTTTGCTAGGCTTCCTGAATGATTCAGTACTTGAATACAACTCAATAATGTTCACTATCATTTCTCAGTGTTTGAATATTTTCCATAGGCCACAGTTCTTTTAGATATTTTAACAGAGGACTTGTTAAGAGAAAAAAAGTTGTGAATGCTGTGTGAAATACTTGAAATGGAATCAGAAATTGATTAAAAATCTGAATTAACAAAAGTAATATTGACTTCAATGATAAACCAGAAATCAGAACAAGGGAAAAGATACTTTCATCCTTAAAGAAGGAAACAAGCTTATATGAAACAACATATACTCTTATGTCCACCTTGCAGATGCTTTTACAACCACTCTTAAAAGTTCAATCAAGGAAAATGCAAAATTAAAGAATGTGTTCTATGTCTAGGATATTTTTTATAAAAAACAAAGATCAAGACTATCAAGGAATTAATATTTTGTGTATCTCAAAACTTGATTTTAAGAATAATAGCTCAAAGGAGGTAGGTGACACCATCAAACTGGTGTCATAGGTCATTCCTAACTACAGTCTCCCTAACAGGAAGACCAGCTGGCCACTGTGCCTAGACAGGGGAGCACTGTAAAACTGCAGAGCCCAGATGGGGCTGAAGCACCTCCTGAACAACAGAGACCGAGCATGAATGCATGGGAAAGGCAAGAGGGGAGTTCCCCTTTGACCACATCACCCCTTCCTTGGGCCACGGCACAGTGTCATACTGAGAAGGCCTCCCTGGGCCTATGTCTTCTCCAGTGGGAAAAAAGAGAACCTGAGGTGAATATCCAGCTTCCCCAGCTTTGTGGGATGCTTCCTGCGGGGCGGGGGGTGGTGGTGGCTTCCTTAGGTCCTACCGCACAGGGATCACTGGGAGAATCTGTGGAGCACAATTACTGGGATTCACACAGAGACAGATAAGGGGGACAGGGTTTGCAGCAACCTACACTCATAGGTTGGCAGACCACTTTCCTGCTTTCAGCAGCACCTGAGTAGAGATTCCTGCTAGCAGCTCTGTAGATCTGCAGAGCTGAGCCAGTGACCCAATCAGGCCAGGGAGTTCAGTTAGCAGTTTGGCATGATTTGAATTGCTAGCACAGGGCTGCATTGACCATGAAGCAAGTTCTACAGCCCTGCCCAGGCAGGAGACCAAATTTACAGTCCAGCCCAACTGCTGAGCATGGTATCCGGATTCACTGCTCTAGGAATCGTGGCCACAGCACTCTGGAGCTATGAAAGACATCCTCTGATCCTCCAGACAGGGAGCCAAACCAGCAGCCCTGCCCACTGTGAAGCATTGCCTCTGGCCCTACATAACCAGGGGGCTTGAAAAGACCCTGGAGTCTTAAATCTCAGCTGATGGAACCACCCAGCTGCAAAGCTCAGCCTACAACTCTGCCAAGCAATGGAGCAGAGCATATGACCCCAAGGGATTGCTAAACAGCCTGCGGCCTCACCCAAGCAGGGAGACCAGTCAGTGACCCCACACAATTGCAGAGCATAGTTTGTAGCCCTACCTGATGAAGAAGTCAGGACAGTGGTGCTGCCCTACCAGGGAACAGTCACCAGCCCCATCCTAATGCAGGGTACAGTTAGTGACCAGACCTGATCAGAGAGCCCAGCCCACAGCCTTCCCCAACAGTGGAGCACACCCAATGGCCTACCCAACTGTAAAGCCCAGACTACAGCCCACCCTGCCTCAATTCGAAGACCAGACACTGGGCGCCATCCAGGGTGGGGAAGACAGCCTGAGGCCCCACCTGACCAAGGGTGTTCACAGAGCCTGGATAATGGCCCCATCCAAACATGGAAAACATCCAGCAACTCTGCCCAAATAGGAAGCTCACCCAGAAGCCTGGTTGAACATGAATCCAGTCAGAAGGCCTTCCCAATGGTGGAGCCCAGCCAGTGAAAACCTGGCCACCGACCTAGAGCAAAGGCTGGTGACCTCACCCAACCAGAGACCCCGGTAGCAAGCCCCATCTGTCTGCAGATGCTACCAGCTGACCCATCTAGTACCCTAAGCTGAGCTGACTGGCAAAGGTCTTAACCTACTGAAGCAAAACCTATGAAGTCTTAAAGAGGAGATGCACAGGTACCAACACAAGGTTACAAAGATTGCAAAGAATCAGGTAAACATGACACCTCTAATGGAAACTAAGCTCCTGTAACTGATACTAAAGAAATGGAGATCACTGAGTTGTCTGGCAAAGAATTCAGAATTACCCTCTTAAAGAAGCTCAGTGAAGTACAAAAATACACAAATAGACAATTCAACAAAATTAGGAAAAGCATGCATGTACAGAATGAGAAGTTTAACAAAAAAATAGAAACCACCAAATGAACCAAATGAAAATGCTAGAGGTGAAGAACACAATGACCAAACTGAATAATTCCAAAGAGAACGTCAACAGTAAACCCGAAAAAGCAGAAGACAAAAATTAAGTTTCCAATTTCCATTGAAAATTATCTAGTCAGGGGAGGAAAAAGGAAAAAAAATGGATGAAAAAATATTAAGAAAGCCTATGGGATTTATGGAGCACCAACAAAAATAAAATAAATATATGTGTTATGGTAACCCTGGAAGGAGAAGGGAAAGAGAAAGGGACTGAGGCTCTATGTAAAGAAACAATGGCTAAAATGTCCCTGAACTTGGGGAAAGAAATGGACATCCACATTCATCAGGCTCAAAAGACCCCAAATAGGTTGAAGCCCAAAAGGATAAAACCAAAACGCATTATAATTAAACTGACAAAAGTCAAAGAAAAAGAGAGTAATTTGAAAGCAGCAGTAGAAAGGCAACTTATCGCAAGCAGGGGCACCCCCTTTAGACCATCAGAGGAAGTTCATTATATTGAAAGTGAAACATCTGCGTTTATTTTGAACATCTTTGTTAATTCATTTCTAAAGGTGAACACTGAAGATGTATTCATTTTCAGGGTGATATGACTACAGATTTTGTATTACTGTATAATGTATGGTAAAAAAAAATTGTTTCCTCATAAATTAAGGAACTCATGGAGCAGACATGTGCAGGGAATTTGTTAGAATACGTGCATAGTTTATAATCCAAGCAAACTACTGTATTCAATTTTTTTTATGCAAGCTGTAAATATCAAAATTTACAAATATCCTGTACATAAAGAGAACTAACCACAAAATTTGGCGGCTGGTATTGAAAACACACACATCATTGTGACAATATGTTTTCGCTTCTTATGGCCTATCACAAATTTAATTTTAGATATGTTTGAGGCTGTAATAAATTATTTTGTAATTGTCCTGCAATTCTATTGATCTTTCTTCGTAGTCAAGTTCTGTAATATTTCATGTTGTTAAAAAGCAATAAGAGACATTTAAGCATAGTGTAAGAGTGGAATTTCAGTTTTTGAAATTTTGAAGGGAACTTCAACTATTAAAGACAAAGCCTTTAAACAAGTAGACACTGAAATTTATCCCTACGAAAGAAACAACTGAACAAATTAAATGATGAGAATGTAAACGTACATGATTCAGTTTTACAATCCTATAATTATATTTTGGAATATCTCAGCTGGTGGGAAAAACCTCTTGATCTAGCTTCTGGTTTTACTTATATAAATTTACATTCTGTATCATAATAAAATGAAAGTGAAAGGACCAGTGATTTTGGAGAATGCAAATTTGGGAAACCTTCAAAATAATAATAAAAGGAATCAACTTACTGACAAGTTTTAGTTATAAAAATATTTGTTGAACATTATTGTTTTGAGTGGAGGCAAAGGATGGTATCTGTGAAAATATCTGAGCTGAAATATTTCCACATTTATTATGAAAAATATGACTCAGACTATCTTGAATTTAGCAGAACACACCATGATCCTCAGCTCTCAAAGACAGAATATATTCTCATATATTTCCTCTAATATTATGTTGTACGTGAAAAAGCCAATTGGAAGTATCATGAGTTTCAAACTTATTGACTATAAAATGTAATTTTAAGGATGATTATAGGCAAGAATTAAAACTAAACCAATACTGAAATATAAAAACATGTTTTAGAAATAATGCTATGAGATACAGGTAGCTAAGGAACTACTTAAATTATGTGAATATATAGCAAGAATGATTATTGTGCTTATGTTATTTTTAATGCCAAGGTAACTATTATAAATCTTTCATGTTCTTTTAAAGTATACAGATATATATTACTTATTTTTTAGAAATAATTTTATTTTTCTAAATATTTTTGTATAGAACTATTTTGTCAATCCACTAACATAAGTGAAACCAGTTTTAGTGACTGTTTTAAAATTTATATTACCTAAATTGTTTCAATGCCTTTTTAAAAATATTCTCAAAGCTTTCCCAGTTTGAACAAAAATTGATTTGGACAGAATGATCAGACAGGTGATAATGCCATAATCCCCATTTTAGATAAGAGGACATGGAGCCTGGGGAGGTTAAATAACCTTTTCAAAGTCACCCAGCTAATAAATGCTAAAGTAATATTAAAAAAAAAACTTTTAAGAGTGTAATAAAAATATTGGACATCTCCTGTGGTCTAGGGAAGATATAGGTGCATGACATACATTATATATTTCTCATGAGAATCCCATGAATTAGCTTATAAATATTTTTATTCTTATTTTACAGACAAGGAAATTGAGGCCACTGAAGTAAGATGACGTGCCCAAGATCAACAGCTGGTAGGTGAGAATATGAGATTTCCTGCTCTGTCTGATTTCATGCTCATGTCACTCACCTACTCTTTTTTCCCCAACTTTATTGGGATATACTTTACATGTACCATTGTGTGAGACTAAGGTGTACGATGTTGATTTGATACACCTATATATTGACATGTTTACCACAATAAGGTTAGTTAACACATCCTTCACCTCACGTGATTACCATTTCGTGGTTGTTTTTCATACCCTTCCTTAGTAGAGGTTTTAAAAGATTGTTCGGAAAACATTAGATACCCAGAAAAGGAACAATGATCACTACGTTGAAGATAAGGAAACCAAAGTTCGCTGCTAATCAAAAAGGAAAGAGTGATCAATATTGCCAGCATGGAAAGAAAATGGGTTTTAACTAGGCAAATCTGAGTTTAAATCCCAGCTGCACAACCTACCAGCTGAACAGTCTTAAAGCTTGTTTTTATGACCTAGGAGATTCAGGTCATACATACAGGAGATTTTGTCAACAAAATGGTAAATAGTAAGCATATCTTTAAAGAGCGGTTTGAGGACAAAATGAAGTAGGACTTAAAAAAAATGTGAACTAGTGCTTTGACCGTGGCGAGTATTCAGTAAATGTTACCTATTACTATTATTGTTCTCATTAATATAAAAAGAAAGCAGCAATTCCTTGAGAAGTGGCTCTATGTGAGTCTGTGTTTGCTAATGTCACATAACCTGCCTGCATTGCCGCACGAGCAGGATTTTGCCACCTGCATGTTCAAACGTGGAAAATAACTACCAAAATAGCTACGTGGATTACTGATGAGAGGACAGACCCGTGAAGACAGGGTTGTAATAGATAGGCCTAGCCAGCTCTAATTCTTACCATCTTCCCCGCCTCAAAATTGGTGACATTCTTCCCACACCACATTACCCTGTATTAGTCAGTGCATGGAACCAGGAAACCAAGACGGTGTAGCTTGTCTTGAGATAAAATCATTTAAAATATTTTCATGTCGATGCCAAACTTATTTAGCATTGTGTTCCGTTGGGGGTGGGTGGGGGTGGTGGTAAATTTGGTAGTGCAATCTTACTAATGGCATCAAAGGTAAGGTTTCCTGTGATTGTCCTTCAAGGGAATAAATGGCATATTGAAGCTGTGATTCCACCCGTTTCTCCAAAGGTTTAAATTTTAGTCTTGGGGCAATATAATGTAATGCAAAGCGTACTTGACATGAAAATCTAAAGATCTGCCATCTTATTAGGAATGTGAATTTTAGCACGTCTCTTATCTTTCTAAGCTTCAGTTGTATAGTCTGCTAACAAAAGTGATGATTGAAAGTTCAAATGTAATAATGCAAAATGGAGATTCTTTGTGAACTGGAAGACGTTCTAGGTAGTTACACCATGTCATAAACCTTGTGTAAATGTAGATATTATATGAGACACCAATACTAAATGTTTTATCTAATACAGGTAGACAACATTTTATGTATAGAATAATTACAAAGATTAAATAGCTTCGTCTGTTTGAGTAGCTAGTAATGAACTTTTATTCATTTGGTTCAGGAACTTACACATGTTGAACCCAGGCTGCGAGCCAGACAGTATGTGACAGTGGTAAATAAAACAGGAAATGTCCCTGCTTCATGGAGTTTACCAACTACTAGAAGAGGTGGACATAAACATACACATGATTGTATAATTAAACACTGAGGTGACTTCTATGAAGTAAATTAACTGAATTCTGCAAGAGAGAATAAAGGCTGGGGAGTGGCAGCTGATTTGGCTTGGAGAGTTGGTGGCATAATATTTGAACCGAACCCAGAGAGCTGAGTTCGTTTTCGTCAAGTGAAGACTTTTAACTGATGAGTGGGGAGAAGTGAAGGAGTTTTGTAAAAAAAAAATAAATAAATAACATATGTAAAACCTGAGGTGGGCAAGAGGTTGGTGTTTTCTAGGAACTGAAACTGGTTCGGTGAGGTTGCCATGCAGAAACATGACAGGAGTTGAAGATCTGGACAAAGGTCAAATCATGCAGAGCCTTGGGGGCCATGTTAAAGAAATTAGATTTTATTCTAAGTGAAGTAGAAAGCCACTGAGAGGGATAGTGGAGGAAAGAAGGGTTCTTTATTGAACAAGATGGTTTGCAAAGACCTTGAGTCATGTAAATGACTGAGGCAAGTGCTTAGATTTTTGCCAGAGCAATACAGGAGAGTGAGAAGGGACCAACAATGGCAGTTTGCAAGGGACTGATTACACAAATACACGCACGTTAGTTTTGCAAGGCTCCCTCCTTTCTGTCTATGAAAATCCATCCAGCAAATACTCCTCTCCCTTCTAAGTGCTGGCTATGGCATCTGCCTCAGCCACCATTATCTTCTTGTCCTTTGAGGTGACAGCGTGCAGTGGTGGCAGTGAGGATGCATTTAGAAGAAAGCAGTCCTCCCCATGTAACTAGCATCTCCAAGTGTCTATTATTTAATAGGATGATTTGCTATTTTACCTTCCTGCCCATTATAATGAAAATTTTAAAAGAGGCAATTTTCTGTGGTTGCTCTAAGTACGATTAAGCTAATTATTTTCTATTAAAAATAATCAAACATTCATTAAAAAATAAGCACATAGAATAAATCTGTAAGCAATTTAGTATTTATTTCCACACATCCATATTTTTAATTGATGTAACAGGAGGATAAATTTGTTTTCCATTTTTTAAATTAAAGTATAGTTAGTTTACAATGTTGTGTCAGTTTCTGGTGTACAGCATAATGTTTCAGTCATCCACATACATACACATCTTCTTTTCATATTCTTTCTCATTATAGGTTACTACAAGATATTGAATATAGTTCTCTGTGCTATACAGTGTAAACTTGTTTATCTATCATATATATACACACTTGTTTATCTATCATATATATACACACACACACACACACACACATATATATATATATATACATACATAGTAGTATCTGAAAATCTCGTACTTCCAATTTATCCCTTACCACCCCATTTCCACCCTGGTAACCATTAAGTTTGTTTTCTATGTCTGTAAATCTGTTTCTGTTTTATAAATAAGTTCATTTGTGTCTTTTTTCTTAGATTCTACATATAAGTGATATCATATGATATTTTTCTTTACATACAGTTATTCTGTTTTCCTAATAGCATGAGGCTGAAGAGACTGTCTTTTCTCCATTGTATATTCTTGCCTCTTTGTCAAAGATTGATTGACCGTAAGTCCATGGGTTTATTTCTGTGCTCTCTGTTCTGTTCCATTGAACCATATGTCTGTTTTTGTGCCAATACCACAGTGTTTTATTACTATAGCTCTATAGTATTGTCTGAAGTCTGGGAGGGTTATTCCTCCAGCTTTGTTTTTTTTTTTTTTTTTATTCAGTATTGCTTTGGCAATTCTGGGTCTTTTGTGATTCCATATAAATTTTAGGATTATTTGTTTTAGTTTTGTAAAAAATGTTCTGGGTAATTTGGTAGAGATCACATTAAATTTGTAGGTTGCTTTAGGTAGTAGGACAATTTTAACAATATTAATTCTTCCAATCCAGGAGCATGGGATATATTTTCATTTCTTTAAATCATTTTTAATTTCCTTAATCAATGTTTTGTAGTTCTCCACATATAAGTCTTTCACCTCCTTAGCCAGGTTTATTCCTAAGTTTTTTTGGATGCAATTTTAAGAGGGATTGTTTCTTTATCTTCCTTTTATGATATTTCATTGTTAGTGTAAAGAAATGCAGCTGATTTCTGTATGCTAATCTTGTATCCTCCTATCCTACTGAATTCTTTTATCAGTTCTAGTAGTTTTTGTGTGGAGCTTTTAGGGTTTTCTAGATATAGTATGTTATCTGCATATAGTGACAATTTTACCTCTTCTCTTCTAATTTGGATCCTTTTATTTCTTTTTCTTGTCTGATTGCTATGCCTAGGATTTCCAATACTATGTTGAATAGAAGTGGTAAGAGTGGGCATCCTTGTATTGTTCCAGATTTTAGTGAGAAGGCTTTGAATTTTTCACTGTTGAGTATTATGTTGGCTGTGGGTTTGTCATAAATGGCTTTTATTATGTTGAGGTATGTTCCCTCTATACCCACTTTAGAAAGAGTTTTTTTTTTTTTTATCACAAATCGGTGCTGAATTTTATCAAATGCTTTTTCTGCATCTGTTGAGATCATGTGATGTTTGTCCTTTCTTTTGTTGATGTGGTATATATCACGTTGATTGATTTGCATATGTTGAACCATCCTTGTGTCCCTGGGATGAATCCAACTTGATCATAGTGTATAATCTTTTTATGTATTGTTGGATTCTGTTTGCTAATATTTTGTTGAGAATTTTTGCATCTATGTTCATTAATGATACTGGCCTGTAATTTTCTTTTTTGGTAGTGTCTTCATCTGGCTTTGATATCAGGGTGATGGTGGCTTCATAGAATGAGTGTGGGAGTATTTCCTCCTCTTCAGTCTTTTGGATGAGTTTGAGAAGGATCAGTATGAGCTCTTCTTTGTATGTTTGGTAGAATTCCCCAGTGGAGCCATCTGGTCCAGGACTTTTGTTTGCAGAGTTTTTTTTTTTTTTTTTTTTTAATTGCTGACATATGTTTTCATTTTAACTTCCTCTCTTCTTCCCCTCACCTATTGGTGGCTTAGTACATTTTTGGAAAATGTGTAACAACTATGCACAAATTCTAGAAGAGGTACTTGATAAGTATTAAATAAATGATTATTTGAGTAACACTGTATGTCATACCCATAAATTAGCTCATATAATTCTCAGAACAACCCTTGAGAAACGAGTGTATTATCATCATAATTTATCCCTCTATTATACATGACAAAATGAGGCTAGAAAGAGTGTAGGGGCTTAAGTAGTAACCAGCATAAAGAGATATCTAGCAAGTAGTAAAGGCAGGATGTAAGTCCAGGACTCTAAATGCTACTTTCTGTGTTCTTTCTATTCACTACATGGTCTTTCCCATGCTGCACTGTAAGAGCTGGGGCAAGTCACGTGACTAGATTTAGGTGGCAGTGAGGTGGCAGCAGAGAGGCATGGCGCAAGGCATGTGCTTTCTTTTGAAAATGCTTTTGGAGGAACTAGTCCTCCATGCAGAATACAAGCCCATGATTTAAGCCCTATATGCCATACCTCTTGGCATAGCCTTGCTTTTTCTGTCACCACTTTATAGGATCTCATGAGATTTTAATAACATGATATCTTTAATATTATGAAGAAAGCATGCTATGATAAAAGGGAACTATAATGCTGTAGTTTAGCCCTAAATCAATAATCCCCCAATTATAAATGTTATACCATTTATAAGATTGTTTTTCACCAGAGGGAAAGTATTTGTGCTTGTCTTAGAAACATGTGTGATGCACATAGTTAGTAAAACTGATAGTACTAATAAAAATCTTAATAGGCTTCATGATTAGAATAAAATGATATTTTGATCCAAATCCCTAATTAGAAGAGTACATTTACCAACTGTTCTCATGGGAAATGGAGCCAGAATTCATCATTTAAAGTAATACCTAATTAATCCTTCTTTGTAACAGATGTCAGCCTTATTTTCAGATCTTTTGTAGACAATGACTCGCTGTATGAATCTTTTAATTGTCTACCTTGGGTTATTTATTTTTAACACTATAATATGTGGTTAAATAAAGGAGATATAATCAGTTTAACTATGGTTTGAGTCTTTTTAGCTGCTATAGTGGAGATACGGAATGTTGAACATGACAAACATGTTCATAATTCTATCAGAATCAATTTAAAATAAAATGCAGTAGTAAATCTGTTAACCGTGGCATAGCGGAGAAATACTGGGCTGTGGGTTAGGAGATAAGCGTTTTATCATGACTCTGCCATACAATATTGCCTGATCTCAGGCAATTTATCCCAGCTCTTTGGATTTCGGATATTGTATCTGTGTGATGAGGCCAATGGACTGATTTTTATGGTCCCTGCCAGGGCAAAGATTCATTACCTCTTAAGAACTGTTCTGTTCTCTTATAATTCACATTCCATTTTCATTTACTCTGCACATAGGTATATAGACATGTGCATGAGATTACGTGTGTGTGTGTACACACACAACTGCACACACACATCTCTGTCTCTCCTTACACTTAGCATTTCAATTGCATTCTATAGTGTCTTTTGATGAAGAAGAGGAACAAGATAATGACAGCTGATAAAGTTACTTATGCTTTTAGACATATATTATCTAATATTGGTAAAAAGGGAACGACTTATTCAGTGGCAGATTTCAGCATGTACCTCTGGGAAGCATAATATTACATTTGAAATGCTTTTTAATTGATTAGTCAGCAAAAAGTAATTATGACAGAAATTTAGGATATGTGGCTTTGATCCTTATCAATGCCTCCTTACCGAAGTAATGCATATTTATGTTCTGGTAACTCCTTATCAAAGTCTACAAAAGTATAATCTGAAAAACAGAATAAATATGGAATACGATGTGTTAAAAATGATGTCAATTAAAGGCATCAGCTTGTAAATAGGAATTTAGGCACCCCTGTTGTTGAAAATTGGAACTATATGATCTATATGTGGAGGAAGACTGCAAGTGTTTAACCTGGAGAAGTCTGTTGGCTTTGCATTATCCCTATAATGTTTAACAAAAGTCCGTGAATCGGGTAGACTTTATAATGCCAAAAAGGCTAATAATGGCTAAGAATCATTAACATTTATTAGGAGCTCACTCTGTACAGGCTATGTTTTATGCTTATTACCTCTTTCGTCTCGTTTTACCTTCAAAACAATCCTGTGAAGTGAGTCCTTTTATTAACCTTACTTTGAAAATGAGAAAACTGAAGCTTGCAGATAATAGTCAGTTGGCCAAGACCACTGAACAGAAGTGGAGGGGACCCCGAATGCTAGTTCAGGCAGTTTGGTTTCAGAGTCTTATCAGTGCCCAGGGACAACAAAAGCAACCAATTAACCAACAACAATGCAGATCAGTCCTAAATCTGTTTATCTTTGGTTGGACCCACCTGCCTCAGGCCTAGACATGTGTGTCCACCTGCCAGCTAGACTGACCCACCAGGAGGTCTCAGCGTCCCCTGCAGTCCCCACCGTCACTGAGCCCTCACCCTGTGCACCAAGCCTGCTGCGCTCCTGTGATTTCCCTGTTTAGGCAGATACATCAGTCATCTGTGGCTCAAGGCTGAGAAGAAACTTGGTCTTCTCTCTCTTCACTTGCTACATCCAATTATCTGTTACATCAGTTCAATTCTAGGACTCAAATACTTTTAAAATCTGATTCCTCTTCTCTATTGCCATGGCCTCCGCCCCGGTCCAAGAGACTGCCATTTCTCACGTGGACAGCAGTAAAACTTTCCAGGACAGGCTGCTCTTCTTCCAGGTTTTCTCCTCTTCAGTCCGTTCTCTGCGCTTTAGCTAGAGTGATGTTTTAAAATCATATATCTGATCGTATAAGACAGCTGTTTAAAGTGCAGATCTTCTCATTAGTTCTGGGTAGAGTCCCTCTTCCCTAACACGCTTACCAGTGCTGCTTACCCACCTGCCCCCTAACTGCAGATTTTCTGATGCTGTTGGCTCCTTACATCTTCTGTCACAGACTTGGTGCTTTTCTTTTAGCGTCTTGCTTTTACTTCTACTGTTTCGAGACCTTCACATGTTCTTTTAAAAGTCACATATCAACCATGTCCTAAATGAAGGCCACTGTCCTAAGCACTCAAGTATAGTGCAAAGCAAGACTGACAAAGTCCCTGCTCTCATGGAACTTTTCTTTTAATGGTTTAGAGGGACAGACCATAAACAAAGAAAATAGTGTATTTTCAGATGGTTGTGAATTCTATGAAGAGAACAAGGCAACCGGACAGAGAGTGAGGGGCTGCCTGGATGGAGTATAGGAGGCACATGTGCTTATAGATGCCTGGACTATTCTTCCCCTGCTCCCTCGCCGCCCCACCCTGCTTCTACTCCATGCCTGGCTAACTGCTACTCACATTTCAGGGCTCAGCTCAACCATCACTGGATTGGAAGGCTTTCTTGACCTCTCCTTTATCCAGGCTAGAATAGGTGCGTCTCTGTTCTCAGGTCCCCACGCTGCCCGGTGCTTTCTCCTTTGTAATTCTCATCACACTTTAAATTACTAATTTTAAGTATTTAAATAATTAAAACATTTAAATAAATGTTCACTTTAAATAATTATACTTACATAGTTATAACAATAAAATAAATAACATAATGAATTATCAATTTTCAATATATAGTACATAATAATACTTAATTACTTAAAATAGTAATTAAGTAACTATTTAAAGTCTGTTTTCTACACACTGTAAATTTCAGGAAAAAAGGGCCACATTTCTGGGTGATGCGGCAGTGAAAAACACAGACACATAAGAGCCTCCTCTCAAGGAGCTTGTATTCACGTGTATGTTTGGGAAAGCACACAAAAAAACCAAGCAGGTACCAGTTAGTTAAAAGGGTTAGTTAGCACCAATATTTAATCGGTTATAATTTTAGCAGAGAAAAAGGTTTTTAAAAATCTACCGTTGGGGACCTGCCCTCCCTGAAGTTTTAGGAGTAGCTCCTCTAAGAAAGTGAGGATCAGACTGAGGCCTGAATACCGAGAGTCTGCTGGGTGGAGACCGGACTCGGCAGGACGAGAAAATATCTCCGAGTAGTAACGGGGGTGGTGACAGGGATCTCTGTAGGGGTGCTGTGTTCGTGGGGGTCAGAGGAGTTTCCTGACTGGCAAGAAGGATGCAGCCATATGAATGCCAGGACAGTGGGACTTCAGAAGGACAGAAGAGCACAGAAGTCCTAAGATGGGAACGAGCTTGGTGTGGTCTAGAATGACGAAGGGGACTAGCATGATGAGGCGTACGCAGTGAGCAAAGGGGGTCGGGTGAGTGGTAAGAGACGAGGCCTGAAAAGTCGGCAGAGGCCAGATCACAGAGGGCCTTGTTGGCCATGGCAGGGAATTTGGACTTTGTTCTAGGTGCACTGAAAAACTTGGACGCTTTAAGGTAGGAGAGTAGCATGCCTTATTTATATTTTAAGATTGCTCTGGTTGTTGCACAGACAAAGGATTTTAGAGAGCAGGAGGGCAAGCTAAAGCTCATAAATAACGTGGGCGATCACCTCCGTGATGTGAATGAAGGGTCAGAAAGGAATGTTTACAGTCTGTCCCGGAGATTATTTTCCTCAGGAACAAGAGGAAGATGCAGTGAAAATAATTAGGAGTCAGGCAGATTTGGGTTGACACCCTAGCCTAGCAGTGGGACCTTGAGTAAGGAATTTGCATGAGAATCAGAATCCGTCCCTCGCAGAGTTCCTGAGGGACCAGTGAGGTAATGCTTTTGAGCCTGTCATAGTACCGGTACACGAGGCAGCCCCATAAACAGGCTCCCCTTCTCTCTCTTTAAAAGATGAATACTCATGTGAGGAATAATTCATTAAATCACCACTGACTGTTGACTTTGCAGCAGTGGTGAGTGTCTCATGTCTGCCAGGCACTGTGCTGGGAGCTGAGGGCTCAAGTTCCCTTTGTCAGGCATCTTACAGAACAGTCGGAAAGACAGACATTAAACAAATGATTATACGAATAGTTACATGATGACTATTGCAATTCGCCCTGCAAAGGACAAAGTTCTTTAAAGCATACACTAGAAGAACCTATGTGTTCTGAAGCTTGAGGAAAGGCTCCTGGAATGGAATTTAGTGAGAGACGTAAAGGGTGAGCATTACTAGGTGATTATGTACTGAATTTGGTCTTTTCCAAGGTGACAGCTTGCAGAAAATAAGTTTTGATAAGGATTGGAAAGAGAATCCAAGAACTAGAACCTGGCCTGCGGTGAGAAGTTCAATGCCAGGGACCCAGGGCATGGGGCGTGGGGGTCTGTGATCCACGAGTGGGAGAGGAAGCAGCAAGTCCAGGGCCCAGCACAGACCGTGGGCAACGTGCACGTCGCAGAGGGCAGCGGGGAGTGTCATGCTCTGAACGGCACACTTTTTCTTTCTCGAGTCTAAGACGTTATGAGCGTGTGTGGGAAGGAGGAATTAGACTCGGGGAAGTTGGGTTAGTAGATAGTTTAGGAGTTTGGGCAGCTTTTTCAGTCAATGTGAACTGAAAAGTTTCAGGCACAAGTAATTGAATGATAATTTCTTCTTGCTGTTACCCATTAAAAAAACCAGAGGTCTGTTCAGAGCTCCTCCACAAATCTGCAACTGCCCTCATTATGGTTTGAGCACTAAAATATAAATTATGATCCAAAATCTAAATTGATTCGTGAATCAGAAGACTTCAAAAGATACAAAAGTATTTTGATCTATTAGTGCATATCTCACAGACAGTTTACTTGAAAAACATTAAGTTTGGGGATTATGAGAAAATTCAGAACATAAGGAGGCCATATCTGTACCGCAGTTCTGTTTTGTCCAACCTTTTAGATTGAAATGAAAGTAGAAAGTGCGAAAAATACAAGCTTTGATCGAATACCTTTTTGTTTTAGAAAAATAATTATTAAAAGGGAAGTGTGAGTCTATATTCTCATTTGGAAAATTACTGTAAACACATTTAAAACAAAAGATACAACAACAAACAAAAACAAAGACTCGACTTCATCCTGGGGAAAAAAATATTTTTGCTATTTACAGACTCTTCGCTGGGGAGGATTTTCCCCTAGTTTTTAAAAGCTACATTCACTTTCCATCTCTGCCCATTGCACTTAGAGAGGGCCGAATTGACAATGTTCCTTCCTGCGTGTGCTGATGTGGCTGAAAATTGTACAAGCCCATCAGCAGTTTTGCACATTCTGGTTTCCAGTCCAGCCTGTCCTTTGAGCAAGGATCCTAAGTGCAGCTTGCAAGGCATGCTCTGTTGGTGGTCTTGGCCTCAAAGTCAGAGCGGTGTCAAACTGAATTGTTTCCCCTCTGATCAAGGGACTTCTGCTTGTCCTGCAGGCTGTCGTGTCTTCTTTATGCCCTACAAGGTGATAGTCCTTTAAACTGGGTCATTGGAAACATTTTTCTTGCCTGCTGCACACAAGCCGAAACTCCTTTGGTTTCCTCTCATTATTCTCTGATCACCTGGAATATTCCATTCTTTTCCTGGGAGAGATAGCGCAACTTTTAAAAAATATGAGTCAGGATGGAGCCCTGCCATCTGGAGACACTCAGCTTTTACAAAGGAAGCCAGAATACAAGAGCACTTTCATTGCCTCACGCTTGTCGGGAGAGTGTAAATCACTGCAAGCTTACGGCTTGATCGACTTGGTGGAGGGGTTAATTTTTCCTGTGCGTTTTCCAAGGGCAGTCCATGCCTCTGCCTGTGGCCCTGGGTCATATGTTACGTGCACTCACAGAATGTGAGAAAGAACATTCTTTAATGGCAATGTTGAAGTTTACTCTAATCTGGTGCTTTCATTCATCCCCTTCCTGTCCCTTCAATTTAGACTCTTTTAACCTCTTGGACAAAGCATCAGCTACAACTGAAATTTTTTTGGCTTTCTTAAGCAAATATGTAAATGTGAAGTGCGTAGGAAACTGCCTCACACAAAACAGATGTTGATTAAATGGAAATTTTATTTCATTTCTTCTAACTTGTTCTTCTTTTAAAGTAACTGAAATAATAATTGTTTTCTTTTTTCCTGAAGGATTTCCATAATATATTCTTTAGCTTCCAAATTATTTTAAATCAGTGGAATTAAAATAGCATGCTTAATATGGAAATATGTATAGTTCATCAGGGAACAGATTTAGGGCTGAATTTCTTTGTTTATACTTTATCTTAATGGAATGGGAAGATATTTACTGTTATTAGATTTAAAAGTAAGTTTCAAAAGCAGAATATCAGTATACAGCATAAGCTAATTTTGTTTACCATTTTAACAAGAATAGAGAAAGAAAATGCTTAAAGAATGAATTCATCTTTTTTGATAATATTTGCTACTTCAAGGGAGGAATCTTTGAATTCATAAATGAATCATCATTCTTTTTAAGATCTTCTTATGAAGCAAATGCCATCTAGTAATGTGGGACTTTAAAAGGGTTTTATACCTGTAGAAACTGCTACAAGAATAGGTATTTAACTCCTACATCTGAAAAATGCATCCACCCTTCTGATTCTATTGCTTCATAATAGATTCCTGCCTCCCCAAAGGAGAAGATGTTTCTTATCACCCATAACAGCCAACCACCTCTTTTGATCAATGGCCTTTGAGGCACCAATCACATTACCCTCCTTACCGCAGATTCTTCTAGAGACAGTTTATAAAAATAGCAGAGTTCTCTTTTATTCCCAACTAGGATAGATATTGTCATTTCCCTGGAAGTGCTACAGATTTAAAAAAAATAATTGAGAAACCCAAGGAAGAAATGAGTCTTACCCTGTCAACAGTGTGCAGAAGGAAGTAAGGGGAAGAAAAGAAGCATCAGCAGGGAAAATGCTCGGAGGAAGGAGATCAGATCTGATGCCCCCTTGTGCTTCCTTCCAGTTCAGATTCTGCAAAGTCCCAATACTTGCTTGATCAAAACCGTCTTTTCAGGGGTGAGAGGAGGTATAAAAACAAGTATTGTAGAGCTTTAAACATCATAGGTTATTGAAATTCAATAAACTCTTAGAAAATTTGTATATATGGAACAGATTTATTTTTATTATGTGAGCATGGAAACTGAAAAAAAAAAGTTTCTATAGCCTTAAAGAGCTGAAATAATTTTCTCTACAAAAACTGTGTTCTCGAGTTTCATTGCCTAGTGCCAGTTTTCAGCCTAGAGTGAATTTTTATGGTTGAGTCATAAACCTCTGAAAATCATACCACAGGTTTAGAGTGGAAGGAGGGCTGACACCACTTTAATTACAGTGTGGTGAGGGCTGGGGTGAGAAGCGTGGTGTTAACTCCTTCACTCACACACCATGTCGCACCGCTTCAGGGCAGATGAGCTCTGCATTCAATCCTGAAAACATGGGTTTCAAAATCAATGAGTTCGTACGTGGGTTCTGTTTTACTTCAGTTTCTCTGCCCCTTCCAAGAAACACTATCTTTAGAGTTATAATGAGTAGTTTTATTCCTCAGATTTGGATCAAAGAAATCTGTCATCACTGAAGAAACCAACCTTCCTGGCTGTCATAGCAAACATACTTCAGACTTGGATTTATGAACTGGTTGTGATGACTATTATGTGATAACTAGGAGATCTTTCTTTGGCTAACATGAAAAATAAAGGGTTTGGTCTTCTAATTTGCGACTGAGAGTTGGTTTTTCGCATCACCTACCCTGCAAGAGGAAAATCCAGGGATTTTGGCTACAACTGCTTCCTTGGCGGCACTGCCCATATTTTGATGAACAAGGAAATGATCAAGCAACTGTTTAAGAGGATCGATGAACCATAAGTGGCCAAAAATAACTGACTCATGAAAGTAGCAAAGCTTTTTTCCACAGGCATCTTAGGGATCTCAAATACGGAGGCTGCTTTCCAATTCACCGCGAGGGCATATTTAAAACATAAACTGCTGAGGGATTGTAACCATGTGTTATATAGCTCTTAGTACATTGTGAGCCTTAGATGAATCGATTATAATGACACGTTGGGAAAAAAAGAGAAAAGGAAGACATTTTCTTTGTAGTAAGATACCTACGAAATTTCATCCTAAAATGGCTGAGGAAACAGCCCTAATGACATAAGCTAAGCTGGGACAGATCCATCAAGTCAATAACTACATTAGCAATTACATCCTTTTAGTGAAAAAGCAGTCCTGGGCCATGTCTCCATAGCTACTGAGGGGACGGCTCCTCCACTGTGCTGGGAGACTCCGTACCTTTGGCTGCCTCAGCTCTCTCTGGGGCTTTCGGTTAAAGCAGTTGATGGATTAAGTTGGCCGCTAACAAGGGCCAGCCACCAGAGTGTATTGGGACTGTGTCTGGAAATTCATGGAAAATTCTGAGAAAGTCTAGATCCAGTCAAAGTTTACAAATGGCTTTGATAGCCCCTGAGAAGTTTCTTTTTCTTTTTCCTTAATAAACGGCTCGTTCTCTTTTCTGTTAACGACTAATGAAGTACACAACTGCATGATGGAGACACTGCTAAACGTGTTTTCAAGGTATTCCTCACCGTCATAATCTATTAATGCTGCAGGAGATCTTAGAGAAACACCTTGACGAGTAACTTACCCAAGGCACTTCTTTTCTAATTCATAGACTTGTAATTCTTTAAAAAAATGAATTTAATACTCCAGGTGTATTGCTCACTAGCTGCACTGATTTTATTTTCCACTTACTATTCTGTGCTGTGTTTCAAGCTTATTTTTTTTTTCTTTTTGAATTTTAAAATCTGCAAGCATTACCTCTTCCCTCCCCCAGTCTTGATCCCAGATTGCCAGTCTCCTGGGTTTATAATTCTCAAAATCTGATAAGATACAGACAATGAGTCTAAAGTCAATATAACCAGTGGGAGTTGAAAAACCTTTGTTTACTTGTTTGGCTGGCTGGTGTTGTAAAAACTAAATCAATCAATCTCAGCTGAAAGTGGTTCCAGCTGATCCCCATACATTTAGTCCTGCTTGGAATTGCTATTATGTTACTTAAACTGTTGAATTCTCAACCGTTTAAATGGACAGGATTTGTCTTCTCCTGATGACCTGCATGCTGGTTGATTAGCACTGGTTTGATTCTCTTCTGGACACTTTTCCTTTAATTAAACCCGACGGGTTTTTGGCTTGGAATTTCTAGAAGCACCCTAGGATCACAGTGTCCTTTCCATTTATAAAAGCCAGTTGCTGGATTCCACAGGATAATGTAGGTGAAGTGCTTTGAAAAAGTTAAATGCATTATATAAGTACAAAGTACAGCACTGGTATTTTCTCATGCGGGAGAGCAGCCTTAGTGAAGCAGCCTTGGTACAGCAAGTAGTTCAACTTTTGTTCTAGATCTTTCTGTTTCTTTTTTTTTCTCTCCCCTTCCTTTAAAGCACTTCAAAAACTTTCTCTTTTGTATCCCTGAAGCCCTGAAGTTACTTTTTTCACTAGCATAAAAAATAAAGAAAGCAAAAGATAAATATTTCAGAGCTAGCATTTTGGGAAAAACAACCTACTGACATCTATCTGCTTTTGGAAATAGACAGATCCACTTTAGGAGACAGCTAGATGATGGGGTTATTGAACACAGGGGCGTAAACAGTGACAATCCCATTGGCCAGGATACTTTCAGGCAGTGGGTTTGAGACACCAGGGGGGTGGAGTTACAGAGCTTTCAGGGTTCAGGTTGGCCCAGAGGGTCAGCTGCCTGATGCTCTCCCTTAAATTCATCCATAGGTTTACTTATACCAGAAATTCATAGGTCCACTCACCAGTAGAGCCATCTTGTAGAAGAAAGCATAGTTAAAGCATATTAATTAGTTTTATATTTCTGGCTCCTATTTCTCTAGTCCTTTTTATTTAGAGTGTCTTCCACAATCAAATGGCAAGAGATGTGAGTAGCTATTGTAAGTACACCCCAAAGATTCAGAGATAACTCTAGCAGGTTTTGATAACTCTGGGTTAAGTTGCTAGTGAAAAAGAAAAGTGATTTAAAAAAAATATGGCAGAGAAAAGAGGAAGCAAGCTCAGAAACCTCGGTTAACAAAGTTAATACCATGTTGGCTAATGCACAAACAGCTTCAATTTCCTTTAATTAGTTCAGAGTTAGGTGACAACATATTTAATCAGTGAGCTAACAAGTGCAGCAGCTGATTGCTCTCACCACCCTGTGTGTATGTGTTGGCTGAAAAAGTAAATAAAATTACTTTCACCGGAATAATAAAGTGGCATCCTAATTTTATTACAGCAGCAACCTTCTAGAAGTAGCATACAGCAGAGAAAATTGATTATTTCCTCAGTACTTTTCCCCCTGCCTTTAACATGTCACTGTGGTTTAACCCTTTGGGGGTGTGATGGCTAAATTGGAGTCCATCTGTCAAAAAGACAGACCACATCGCCACCATGTTCTGTGTCCATTCAGGCCCATTGAGATGGGCCTGAATGCATTGCTTTAATTCACATTAGCAATTATATTCCTGGATGGCAAAATGTGTCCTTAAGCAGACAGAGGAATCTGTTCAAAATTCAGTGTTTTTCCAATTAGTTGAACACGCCCAGAAGCCAGCGGTATGTCTGCTTGTTTTTTAAAGTGTCTTTGTCAGTGAGATAGAAAATAGGTGTCATTTTTCTCATCCTCTTCATGACCTATATAGGGATAGTCATATATTTATTTTATGTTAATTAGCTTGGATTTTGCTGTGATTTTCCTAGGTTAGCAAAAGAGAACTGAAAAGCAATGCTATTCATTTAGGCAACATTTCTTCCTATATGCTTTAAAAAACAAGCGGACACACTGCTGGCTGCTAGGGGCTACAGTGTTTAGAGTACATTGTTCCTCAAACCATTGTACAATTTAAACCAATAAAGTGTAGTAAAAATTGCTAATAGTAACCTGCTCCTTTTGCCATCATTACCTGTATGATGTGAAAGACTCAGTTGATCTTCCTGGGGTTTTCTTTCCTTCAGCCCTCATGGAAAATACTAGGACAAAGATCTTACTAAAAGTCCTTTGTTATCCCCTTGTAAAGACTCCTGATCAAGCATATCAGGAGGAATTGTAATGAAAAGAAAGCAAAATCAGTATCCTGGGATCCAGCACACTTCTGTCCATTTCAGCAGGAGTGTTGGTGTTACACGTGATCATCTTTGTTGCTAGCTTTATGTGAGGCGCACATGCCAGGTAACCTAGCTGCATTATTTCACTTCATCCTCACAGCCACTCTGGGATGTAGACACTATTACAACACCCATTTTTCAGATGAAGAAACAGAGACAGGGAAGTGAATACTGCAGTCAGATCTGAACCCAGGTCTGCACCGTGGACCTCAAGGTGACCTTACCCACATTGCTAAATTCTTTCCCATCCTGAATGCATTAGGGCTACACTAATTTGTTTTTGGTATCCTGGATATCACAGGAAAAGACTCAAAAGTTCTCTTCTTTGTTCCCAGTGGGGCTCATATTTTCCCCTATAAGACAGATCTGCGCAAAGGTCTCTGTTTTATAGACCAAATTCCTCCCAAGACCAGAGATTGATTCAAGGGGGACATCATTGGTTTTCTTCTCAGAATGACACGCCTCTTTCTTTTAAGCTCATTTCAGAAGACAGGATAGCCGCAGGCTTTGGAGCCTGGTAGGCATGGGTCCAATCCTGACTCTGTCTCTTAGTGTTTGTGTGACTCTTGAATAAGTGACTTTACTTTTGAACCCCAGTTTTCTCATCTGTAAGATGGAGTTACAGATACACACCACTATATATAAAATAGATGAACAACAAGGCTTTGCTGTACAGCACAGGGAGCTATGTTCAATACCTATAATGGAAAAGAGGAAAAATATGTATGTTTAACTGAATCACTTTGCTGTACATCTGAAAGTAACACAAAATTATAAAGCAACTAGACTTCAATTTTAAAAAATGGAGCTACAGATACCTACTATATAGGTGTGCTGTGAGAATTAAATGAGATTGAGATCATAGAGCTCAAAAATAGTTACTCAACACCAGTGATGTGTGAAACCCACCAAGCAAAGAGTCTTCAACAACCACGTAACCTCCGCAATTAAACAGAGCCAGCACAATGTAAACCCCAATGCTTCTCACGCTTGGGGTTTACACACTACTCGTGCTACCAACGTCTGGAAGAAGGCTGGAAACATATTTAAGTGAAGAGAAGTGAATGATGTTTGCACCACTAATAAGACAGATGTATTCCTGTGAGGAGCAGTAAGTACCCTGACTTTTGAAACTCCTTTTTCTATTTCTATGCGGAGACTTGAGTGGTTTATGTTTCTCTCAGTGGCTCTGGTTTCTGCTACCATTGAATTCATTTAGTTGTGGATTATGTCATCAATGCAAGTATGTTGCAGCTCTTTGCCAGTGCCCCCCCTACCCCCCACATGTGGGTAACACTGTGACCCTTCTTGTCCCATAGTATCAGTGACCCAAGGCTATGTAATTAGCAGTGAGTCACTAAAGTTTGTGGGCAAGATTACATTGTAGCCCATATGTAGACAATTTAAAATTGAGATTTTGCCATATTCTCAAAAGTCTCAGTGGCTCACCCATATAGGGCTCAATTTTCATACCTTTCTGAACGTCTCTCTTCCTCTCTGCCAACCTATTCCACTGTCCTCATCCTCTTGGGAACACCCAAGCTTGTCCTTAATCATGCAGAGAAATCATTTAATTCTTCTTGTTTCTGTCCTCTAAACTTTTCTTTCTCCCACAACCAAATAGCTCAACAGTGTGTTTTGTGGTGTTCCAGAGATAATAGGTGTTCTCTCAGGAGGTGGAAGCTGCCATGGCCACTTACAGCTTCAGATCACCCTCTCCCTCTGTTCGCCCACTAAATGTTCATTCGTAAAGATTGTATTAAGTACCTAGTAATGGTAAGCAAATGATGAAGAATATCTCTGTACCTGAATGCTTTCCTTGGTCACCTTTACCATTCGTGTCTCTTAATAACTGTGTGAGTTTGGGGGACATCAGTGTGAAAATGAGATAAAATGTATTCCTTCCTCATAATGTGGGATTATCAAAATGTTGCTTCTGAGTCATTCCCCTCACAATTAAAGAGTCGAAGTACTATAGTAGGACTGCTATTCTGGAGAGTAGGTAATAAAGGTGAAAAAAAAATGGTGTAGCCCTCACAGCATTATCTGAGAACAGCCAAGTCATGAGGGATAGAAGTGAAACGGCCGAAGAAACGAGAAACAGAATCTGCGTTAGAATTTACGTTCCTTCTCTTTCACTTCTGCACTCACAGCTCTTCCCTTGCCGTGGCAGTGTCTCTGTATGTCCTTGTCCCCCTGGAATATTCATTTAGAAGACACTAAGAGAAATTTGGCAGGTAATTACGTATTGCAGGATTTTGGAAAAAAACACAAAACAATCTGGAATAGTCAACCATGTTGATAAGCAAGTAGCACAGGAGTATTGAAACCTCTGTTGGATAGACTATTGATATATCCATCTGTGGCTTTAAGATTATAAATTTTGTCATAACAAAAATTTAGCACTTTATTATGGCCATGTGAACTCTTCAGATCCTGTTTTTAATAGCAGCAATGACTTAAGTGACGTTATATCAAGGCTTCTCAACGAGGCTGTTAAAATAAAACCTCACTGCGATCTGAAAGGCTTAAGTTAGGGAACTAACATATGTAGCAGGTGCATTTCCTACCTAAAATACTCTATAAAATGAGACAGGATTCTCAGGACAACGGCCCAAGTGGACATGCAGCATTAGGATACTTTGCTTGCCTCCTGATGATTCCTGTGGGAAACATTTGAGTGGTTTTAGGTGGACGTCAATTTTGTCTTCCCGCCCCTGTGGACTAGGCTGTTTTATCATCTGCAGGAAATCGGAGAAAAATAATTGTGTTGTAAAAATGATTTTGGCTTCCTTTAAAGTTTTTAATTGCTGTATTTTTTTTCCCCTTGAAACACCTGATATTTAATGGGCAGAAATAAGTACATGGATGATAAACATTTTTATAAATAAACAAGAAATGCCAGAGATTATTATTGACTGCTGTTGAAGTCTCCCACAAAAATAGATTAACAGGAAAAATAAGACTCTCTTCCATAAATTGGCTTAGCAGGATGTGCTGTCTTAAGGTTCTCCCCAGGGTTGTGAAATACTGTCACTTCAGTGATGAGAGGAGGCTAAGTAAAGTGTACTCACTAGTGACGTTTCTGGCAAAGCAGACATTTCACGCCTTGCTGAGAGTCCAGACACAGGCCTGAGCTAGACAGAGTGGACAAGAGCATGGTGATGTGTCTCCAGAGCAACTCTACCGGCATTTTCCTGAGGTTTTAGCACAGAATGGGGCCTTTCCCTGCTTACAAGAAAATTCCATTTTTCATCCTCAAGAGAGCCATGATTGTATCCTGTTTTTAATGCCTTAGAAGGAACTGAAGCCTTGCTTCAGATTAAAGTCATCCTCAGAGTGACATCCAGAAGGAATCCATCAGTTATCACCCAGGGAACAGACTTGTCACCAAGGGAACTGTTTTGGAGGAGCAAAGGCCTGAAGGTATATTTATGATTCAGAGGAGTTGGCTATTTCCAGGATTTTTAATGCATAATGTTGCAGGTTGAGATAATCCTATGGCAGGAGAGTTGGTTGCTGTTTACAAAAGTGATTAAACAGTAACATTCACCATTTTGATTAAAGCCAAACTAAGGTGTATGTAATTTCACTTGGAAATAGCTCCATTCTTTTTCTATGGTGTGAATCCTGCCGCACGCACACTGCTGTCTCGGTCATCCACAGTCTTTGGCCAGCAAGGATGCCAGGTAGGGAAACCAGTGTTGAAGGCAGTAACAGAGGAATCCTATGTGTTTATATTTAAAACAAACTCAAAAGGCTGGAAGAGAGAGGCTGCAATTCATCCCTGCCCCTGGTTTAACATCCTTTGGAAACTGGGAACAGTTTCTCCATTCAGCATATGGTGGTAAGAGTCATTGTCAATGGAAATGACAAACACAGAGAAAAATCGTATCTCTGATTGGTTGAAACAGTAACAGCAGATAGCAGGACAAAACGCATGCTTCCCAACCCTTCTCCACCCCCCCCCCCAGTTTAATTGCTATCTCCTCGCAAAGGAGCAGTATAGTGAATTGTTTAAGAAAATGGGCCACGGTTGCCTGAAAGGCTTTGCATTGAATCTCAGTTTTACCAGTCTGTGACCTTGAGTTGCTCAGTTATCTATTTATACAATGGGGACGATACTGCATTGCATTACAGAGTTGCCACAAACAGGAGGTATGTGGCATGCTTAGCATGTGCCTGCTACACAGTGAGTGCTCAACAATGGTAGCTGTGATAGGCACAGAAGTATGGGGACACAGCTGCTTGATTAAAGAAAAGCAAATGGAATTTACTAATGAATTAATTCAACAAAGCACTGACACTATGTTCTACATGCTGTGCTTAGCTTGAGGATACAATGGCAAAAAAGAAAAAAAAAAAAGCCAGTTTTTACCTTCTTGGTACTTGGAGTAGAGAATAGTGGATACAAGCATTAAATTAAAAAAAAAAATCACATGGTGCGGGGAGGGTATAGCTGAGTGGTAGAGTGTGCGCTTAGCATGCACCAGGTCCTGGGTTCGGTCCTCAGTACCTTCATTAAAATAAGTGAATGAACCTAATTACAGCCCCCCAAAATAAATAAATAAAAGTAACATATAAAACCACACAAGTGGCTATAAGACTACAATTACACTAAGTGTCTTGGAGAAAATTTAAGTAATGCCATCAGACAATGTAACAGGGATCCTAAACTAAACTCCGGAGTCAGGAAAAGTCTCCCTGAGAAGGTAGCATCCAAGCCAAAATCTGGAGAATCAGTAGGAGTCAGGTGGATAAAAGGGACTATGGCTGGTGGCGTGTGCTTCCAATAGAACAGGGTGTGCCAAAGCGCTGACACAAGAAGGCACTGGGCGTGTCTGAGGAGGAGAGGGCAGGTGGGTGAGAAGAGGCTGCATGAGAGAGGGAAGGGGTGAGAGAAAAGGAGCAGTTGCAGAGACAAGTAAGTAGTGGCCAGGCCAGGCCACAACTTCTAGGGCTTGTTAACAATTTTGATTTTTTTTTTTTTTTTTTTAATGTCAGGAAGTGGTAAAAGGATTTGAACATAGTGAGCGACATAGTCAGACTTGCCTTTTTTAGAGATCTTTCTGGCTACTGTTGGGGAATGGGTTGATTGGGAGGAGAAAGGATAGAGGTGCAGAGAGAAGTAACTTTCACTGGACGGGTCTTCATGAAAGGTGATGGCCGAGGCTGGTAAGAGTGAAGACACAGGAAATTTGAATGAATTAGAGGTGTGTTTGGAACGTAGAGTTGAGAGAACTTGATGGTGAATTGGCGGCAATTGGGATGAGAGAGGCCGTGCTCAAGGATGACTCCCAGATTCCTTGGCCTGAGCAAGTGGGTAGACACAGGTGTCCATGCCTGGTGAGCTGTCGAGTTAATGCCATTGCTGTTGATCAGGCTTGTAGATGCCCATTAAGGATAGCGTCATTTGGTGTAAACACTGTTGATTTAAGTTTGGGAATGCATAATCAAAAAAAAAAAAATCATAGTAGCATTTTGTCCCAAGTTGCCAAAGAACTAATCTCCAGCTCAAAAGCTCTTTCCTCTGCAATTCTGGTGCTTTTAATGGATTTTACACATACATATATTTTCTGGTATTTAGCAGCTTCCCTGTCTTCCTCCTCCTCATCCTCCTCCTTTCCCCCCTTTCCTCTCTCACAGCATCTAGCCCTTCATCGTAACACTTACTTCCATGAGAGCTGCCTCGATGCGAGACAATAATAAGATGGGTGAAACTAGAGAATTAAATAGGCACCAGTCTCTGAAACACAGGGCTCAGAGGAGAGGAGGCTCTCTCTTGCTGGGTGAGCTGAATGGGAGTAGTAAAAGGGATGTTTCTAGATTCCAGAAGTTGGAGAACTCTAGGACATTCAACATGGCTGTGATCTCATACTCAGGGGTGGTTATGGGATAAAATGCTTTTTCTGCTGCTTTCAGTCAAGCAATTCCAGTGATGACCATCGCATTTTGAGGTATTTTGGTATCTTGGCCCAAAGGTATTGAGAGAGTATGGAACTGCATTATCTCTTTCAGTCTGGTTTTTTCTCCTTATCTCTCTTTGTCTATTGTGTCTCTACTATTTCTGAAACAAAAACTCACTCAGAACACTCAATTAGAGAAGTCTCCTAATTTGTTTGACTCTACAGAGAAAACTTTGGCATTCTTTACAAATTTTGGGTGTAGAAACAACTTCTGCTTTAAATTATTGATACAATATTATCAATAAACGTTATCAAGTAATAAGCCAGTAAAGTGACTGTTTGCTGTTAGAAAATAACCATATAGCACCTTCTGAGCCGTGAAGTACACTGAGGGGACACTTTGCAGTTTCGTGAGCGATGCTTACATGACATGTGCTATGGGCTGAGTGTGTCCCCCACACATCCATAGGTCGAAGCTCTAATTTCCAATATGATGGTATTTGGAGGTGTGACCTTGGGGGTTAATTAAGGTTAGATTAGGTCATGTGGGTGAGGTCCTCATGATGGGATGGATGCCACATCAGGACGCTGCAAGGTGGGTGTATACACATCTGGAAGTGATGCACCAGAGCTCAGCCACGCTGGCCTCCTGATCTCAGGCTTCCAGCCTCCAGGACCAGGAGAAATAAGTATTTAAGCCACTCAGTCTGTGATGTTTTGTTACAGCAGCTGAGCCGACTAAGACAATGTGGCTCCAATATGTTTTTGTGCATTTGCATCCTTTCTGAACTGAGAAGATTGAGATACAATTAAAACAAGACCTTTCCTTAGGTCAGGTGCATCCTCTTTATATTGTTGTTGGTTTCGATGACTGTTGTTTCTTTTTACCCTGTGCATTATTCTCACACAGGTATCGACTGCTGGGGGTTTTGTCTGAGAGACAGAGAGTGTCTGTAAGACAGAGCTGGAGAGGGAGAGAGATGGAGACTCTAGGTTCTGGTCTTTTTATTGGGTCGCTCAAAAAGGAAATGGGAACTGGCATTTTTTGAGTCCTCTGCATGTACCAGGCACTCTGCCAGGCTTTTTACATGTGCTAGTTTCCCTGGTCCCCCTAACTTCATTTTATATACAAAGAACCTGAGGCTCAGAGAGATTTAATAATTTGCCCACAGCTACACAACTGGTAGACGGCTGAGTTATAATTTCAAACTTAAGTCTGGACTTCAGATTCCAAGCTCTTTTCTATAATTCTCATTGCCTCTGCAAAGATTTCTTACATCTTCATTCAGTTCATCAACTGTGGAAGTTGTGAGACAGCCTTCACTTGGGCACTATCTGATCCCACTGGGGAGACAAGACATGAGAAAACCAGACCTGGTATACATCGCGATTGTGGAGGGTATAGACTGTAGGCACATTTATATTTGAAGAAGGGAAGTGCACTGTGGGTGGTTATTTGCTGAGAATACCCTGTGAGGGAACACACACACATGCACACACACACACACCCCTGGGGAGGACCTCTGTAGTCTGTGGGATGTTTGAGGGCTAGAGAAGAGAGTGGAGGACACGGCTCCATGCAGAAGTGATTATGAGCACTGAGTGGCAGGAGCTGGTGAGGCGTCTCCACACTGCAGGTGAGACAAAGCACTGATGGAGACCTCAGGCCAGATTGGAGAGCCTGGCATCCATCCCATTACAGTGCATTTCAGCAGCACACTCAGCTCAGATCAGCTCAGCTCAGCCCTTGCACTGGGGTCTGGGAGCTTCTTGTTCTTGTCCCCAATGCTAAGTTTTCAGGATGTGCAAGAAGCAGAAGCAATTTGGCAAATCTATGCAAAGGTTATGTTGGGCTTATAGTACAAATGAGACTAAATTCTAGTTATTTTGTTTCCTGGTTTGGTTTGGATGCACAAGAACTCTATTTTCTGCAAAGTGGATGATAAATTAAGCATGTTTTCTGTCACAGAAATTGACAAGATTAACTGTCCTTTGGTCATCGCATTTCTGATTATGGAAGGATCATTAACAAGCAAACATCTGGCCGTTATTCCTGATGAATCTGTTCCTTTATATTTTTTGACAAGGAGAGTGGGAGGGGTCAGTGCATTCAAGCCCAGACAAACTGTGTTGCGACAACCCTGACCACTGACTCTAGTAGTTATTGTTAATGAAGCATTCTGCAAAATTGATTATTTGAAATGGAAAGATATATCCATCATATTGTGCCACAGAGCACTGGCATTGGTTGAGAAGCAAAAAAACCAGTCAGAAGAACGTGTGTCTGGAGCTGCGGTTGGTGACTGGGCAGAGTGGGTACCGAAGACCGTGGGGGCTGTGGGTAAAGCGTCGGTTAGTCACAGGTTCCTGACAGCAAGCTCTGGAAAAAGGAATGAAAAGCAAAAGGTCTTCCCCCACAGCCAGCTAGCCTTATGCTCAGTGAGGTGTCCTCACTGACAGACAGTCTTTTCCTGAGCACCGAGGACAGACAGCTCCCTGCCTGACTCCCTGCCACGGCAGGTGACACGTCAGAGACTTGCTGGGCGAGCCGTCACGAAGGGCATGCGTCAGGGCAGCCTTCTGCACGGGGTGTGCTATTTCTGGACCCGGCTGCGCGGAGGCAAGCTGCTGTGTTCTGTCTTTCTGGAGCCTCTTCTGCCAGCTCATCAGGCCGTGTGTTCAACTTCAGAGTTCAGGGAGGATGACAAACTGCCAAGCAGAATTCTCCTTGAGGTCAGACAGGAGAGCGGCTCCGTCCTCAGACCTGTGCCCCTCCACCTCCAAAGATGTGTGCACCGATTTTGTTCCAGGTGGATGCATCTTTCCACCTGGCAGCCCTTGGCCCCTGGGCTCCTTCTCGTGGCTGAGATTTAGAACCGCTGTCGTGAGAGTTGGAAGGGGCGTCAGCCATCATCTGGACAGTGCCTCCTGTTACATAAGGGACAAGGAGAGCTCAGAGAAGTGACTCGCTAGGCACTGTGGAGGGTCGGCAGCAGGTCTGGGAGGGAGCACAGACTTCGTTCTGCTCCAGTCTGTCTCTTCTGTGTACAGACAGGTGATGTGTTAGGTCTGTAGGTAATAATGCAGAGATTTGGGGCAGAAGCAATTGCTCTTTAGTACTTCCTCTCACTTCCCTGCTCTCCCTCTCCTCCCAGTGGTTTGGTTCTCCTTTCACAGTGCCCCTCTTCTCTGTCCCAGCCAAGGCCTCCCGGTGCCACCACCCTGGTTCAGGCTGAGCAATGCCAGCAGTGCTTGCCTGTCTCCCTGCCTCCAGCCTCTTCCTCTTCAGCCCCTGTTTCACAGTGCTGCTGACATCAGACATTCACATCCTTAATGAGGATGCTTTGCTGCTCAAAGTTTGCCAGTGTCAAATCACTTCTAACAGAGGAAAACCAAGAACCAGAGTGCAATATTCAATTTCATCCATTATGTGTTCTCAACTGTTAGGTAATGGAAAGTGAGCCAGCCTGGGAAGCTGGGTTGCTGAGGGGCACCTCGGCTCAGCCATTAGTGGTACGACCTGGGAAAGCCGCTTAATCTCTGAGATGCAGTTTCCTCTTGTGTGACGCCAGGGGTCAAGTCTAGATGAACTCATGCCTTTTCAGGTTGTTCTAATTCTAGCCTCCACACTCACTGCTCTCCGTCACCATCCCCATGTTTCGTCAGCTGTATGGCTTGTTGTTCTCTAACACAAATCATTCTTCCTGTTATTTAGTTTCATCCTGTTGAAATCCTATCCATCTTTTAAGATGCAGCCAAAAAGCAACTTGGAGCCATTTCTGACTGCTCAGGAGCAATGCAACCTCCTGACTGTGTTTTCTTAAACCTCATTTCTGTTCTTTTTCTACAAACACTTTTGTTATCATGCCTGTCTGTGCACCCACCTTCTTTTTCCCTTCTTCCTTACAGGTAGGATCTGTGTCTTGTTCATCTTTGTTTCCCCTATAATGCCTGGCTCAGTGCTTTTCATGAAATAGATGTCCAATAAATAATTGTTGAATTGAAAAAGTGCAGCTCGTGCCAAGAAAAAAATGTCTTTTCCTCTCCAGAAACTGATGGAGTGTACCCAAATTCAGCAAGAGAATATGTCATGGGATTTTGCTGTAACTTACCTGGATATTGACTCTAATTGGCTCATTCAGGTATGGTTGGGGGCTTCAGAACAGAATTAGTCTGTTAATTATGGGGTAGTTTGCAGCACGTGTATTAATTGATGGTATCCGTCTTATCTATTACTGCCTACTTTCATTTTTGTAGGAGGCTTCTTACCCTATATCTAGTCACACTCCAGGGAACTAAACACAGCTGGGCATATCTGGCAGGTGGATGAGAAGGCACATATAGATTCAGTTTACCTACAGGAACAAGGAAAGTCCTAGAAGAAAATTTATCCTAAAGGCAGATGGAATTAGACAATCTTGGTCAGTAATAAAGATTGAACTGTCAGGGAGGATGTGTCCTGAGAAATAGTAATAAGGATAGTTAGCATTTACAAGTGCCAGGCACAGTGCTAGGAACTTTGTAAGCATTATCTTCCTTAATCTTCAGTCTATCCTATTAAGGTAGAAACAATTACTCCTCTTTTAGAAATGAGGAAACTTAGGCAGATCAAATGAGTCTGTTAAATATTAAGTAAGTGGCAGAGAAAGAGTCAAACCGTAATCAGACCAGACAGGTGGTCTGACTGTAGAGCAGAGTTTGGCAAACTACAGGCCAAATCTGGCTTGTGGCCTGTGTTTCTGTGGCCTCAAGCTAAGAACATTTCTAAATAGTTGTAGAAAAACACACCGAAACAAAAACAAAGAATGTCTGACAGCAGCCATGGGAGGCTCACAAAGCCTGGAATATTACTGCCTGGCCCTCGGTAGACAACTCTTGCTGAGCACGGACTTACAGCCCCAAAGCTCATTGCTGTTGAGTGTGTTGAGGTCTTTAGAGTGGTCGCTGGGCTCAGTTCCCCCATGGGACTTGTCTTTCAATACCAGGGACAGAAAGAGTAGCAAATGATACCTGAAAAGTAATTTCACTGAAGATTCTTCAAGATGTTGGGGGATAAGAGGACCACTTTTGTCCACATGTGACAAAAATACAACACAAGGCAAGGACAGGCATGGAATACAAGGTGGCTTTTAGATCCCAAAGATTTCGGAGGCTTTGTTGCACTCTGGGGTGCCCAGGCTGGCACTGGATGTCTGTGGTATGAGGCAGCCTGTGACCACAGACCTGCTGGAGGGAAGATGAAACGGGAAGGAAAAAGAAGCCATCACATGGCAGCTGACAATAGGTTTTCATGAACAAACGTTACTTAAAGCTGTATTCTGTCTAAGAGGGAGGGATGAATAGGAAGAGCACAGGGGATTTTTACAGCAGTGAAACTGCTCTGTATGAAACTGTGAATTGTGGGCATAGGGTTCTATGCATTTGTTGAAACCCATAGAACTATGCAACCTTAGTGAATGAACATTAATGTAAACTATGGGTTTTTATTAACAATTCTGCTATCAATATGGATTTATCAGTTGTAACAAATGCAGCACTCCAGTGCAAGATGTTAATGATGCGGAAAACGGTACAGGAGGATGGGGTAGAGAAGGTACGGAAATTCCCTGTGCTTTCTGCCCAGTTTTTCTGTGAATCTAAAAACTAAGGTTTATTAATTTAAAACAAATCTCGATTCTATCAGGAAGAAAATCATTTTGTATGTCGGGGGAGATATTTCATAGGGATAAGATCTCATAACAACAGGTGGGAATGAGTCATGAAATGCTGTTTATTCTCTTAAGAAAAGCTCTTTAATGTCCGTCTTCCCAGAAGACTTGTGTGGCCTGGGGAAATCCATTCATTTCCAGTAATTTATGATTTAACTGCAGACTTGTCAGTCTGAGTGAAAATTATCAGGCAGTTCTCTTATTAAGGAAAGTGGTCAGTAATGGAGAAAGACTGTGAGTCCATCAAAAAAGTCGTTGGAAAACTTGTACAAATACGTCAACAAAAGCAAATGTGTATTAAATTCTCACCAAGTGGCAAAGTCCATGGTACATTAAAAGAAGTGTGAGACTTGGTTCTCAAGCAGTCTCAGTGGTGAGATCAAATGTGTATGCATATAATGAAGAGCACATTTTTCATTTAAAAATTAATTATTCAGTACTCATTAGGTGCCAGACATCATTGAAGTCCCTGAAGAAAAATCCCTACTCTATGGAGGTTTTAATGGCAAAATTTGGACAGAAAGGCAGGGTGAGAAATATATGAACAAAATAATCTTAGTTAGTAACACATGCTATGAAAGGAATAAAATGGGGCCAAAGTAAGAGTAATTTGGAGTGAGAGCTGGTTTAGATTTGTGTTCAGGAAAGGCCTCCCAGAGCAGGTGACACCTAGACTGGGATCTGAATTGTTAAAGTGATTGTATGTTCGGATTACAGGCTATGTGGGCTGGGGTGAGGAGGAGATTTCTCATTTCCTTTTCTGATCCCTGTGCCCAGACAGGAGGAGACTGAAACCAGAACCTTCAGTCTCCCTCTTTGTCCCCGACTTTCTCCTTTTCATAGGGGAGAGGAGTGATTTATCGGATTCCTCTTGATTTAATAATTTCACTGGAATAAAGTTAACTCGTGGGAGGAATCACTCTGCCACAGCTCCCTTTCACGATCTAAGCCCAAGCGTGGCGATCTCCCTGGGTTGTCTCGGAGGAAGCACATCTCAGTGGAATCTTCCCTGCAATTCCCTCTGAGTGTCAGCTGCTCGCTTGGCCTCAAGCCTAAAAGCCTCATTATACACCATAGTTGGTCAATACAGTTTATACAACGCAGTTTGATAAGTTAGAACTTTATTTCTTATTTGGCTAGTAAAACTTCTGCATATATTTCTGGAAAGGAGGAATGGTAAGTGATGCCCTGAGTTCTGAGACTTGAGGGAAACTATTAAAGAAAGAAAAAAAAAATATTTTAAAAAATGTGGACAAGAAAAGAATGGTTTAGAGTCATAGAACACTTGTCTTCCTATTGTCTGTGAATACCTCACTGACACTGCATTAACTGTCACACATTATGTCTATTACATTATAAAATACAACACTAATAATATATTCTGAGGAAAAAAACTGTCCTTTAAAATGACTTTTCAAGACCACATACTTCGAAGTTAGCCCAGGGTTTGTTTACTAGTTGTGTGTGAGCAAGATACATAAGCCTCTTACTTATTTTCATCAGCAAAATGGGGATAATACTCTTATTTGGAAAGATTTTTGTGAGGATTTTTAATTGTGACGATTATCCAGACATTGCCTGATTTATTTTGTCACTAGCCACTGGCAATTCATTCAACCTCTAACTCCTCCCTTCTACGGAGGTGGTAGAGGTGGGAGTCGGGGACTGAAAGTCCCAACCCTTTAATCCCAAGGTTGGGTCCCCTGACAACCAAGTCCCATCCTTAGGTGCTTTCCAAAAGTCCCCTTTTTAACATAACGAAAGACACCTTTATATCTCTCATCACTTAGGAAATTCCAATGGTTTTGGGAGCTCTGTGCCAGAAACAGGGACAAAGACCAAATATATGTATTTCTCATTATAAATCAAATATCACATTATCCTTACCCCCATTCTGCAGATGAAAATAACTGAAAAGTGTAAAGGTAAAATGATCTATCCCTACCCACGGGGTTTGGAGGGTAGCAGCAGACAGACCTAAGAGTTTAACCTTAAAACCTACTCAGGCAGGACACACAACAACAAATTTGAGTTTTTCCAAGTGGCTTTTAGCGCAGTGCTGGTCCCCACATATGAAACAATCCCTGGATGTTTTACACTTGTTAATACACATTTCATGCTGCAGTTGGAAGAGGAAAGTGCTGGAATGATACAAGTGGAGAATAAGAAGTGTCAGAATGTTATTTTAGAAACATAGTAATGTGAGTGAGGGAGAGAAGTGGCTGTATAGTACAGCTCAAAAAATACACACACAAGCGTGGTATATTATTGTGTGCCAGCCCGTTTGAGCCAGAGATGAGTCCCCAAAGTAACTAATGCATTCCTTTTCCCGCTGGATTTAGGATCAATATTTATTAAACACTCAGAATTTTATAGATGTAAAATTGTGGTAGATACTATGTTTTTGCCATGAAAGCTTCTACTTGCCCTTTATTCACTGAAGAATTCTCAGTAGTCTATACTGTAGTTTCCAGTAGCAACAATGCTGGTGTTTTCCTCTAGACTCCTGGGCCTAAATTCCAAAGAGTCTAACCAAAAGAAGAAAAATATGATTATCTTTGCAATAGAATATTACTGTAAATAGGCCAAATTTCTTAAAGAATTATCTTTTGGAGAGAGAAAATTGGGGGAAGAAAAACAGTGACTTGAGATAAACAGTTACAACGAAGGTACACCTTTGGTCAGTCATTTTGACCCTGTTATCATGTACGTGCACATTTTCTAAATTCTCTCTGAGTCTAGGTTGGCTCTCAGGCTTGCCTGGTCTCAGAGATGGCAGTCACAGTTACGGAATTCCACGCATGCCGAGTTCGCCCTGAAGGTCTGCAAAGCACATTGCTTAGCACAATAAACAGAAAAATCAGTAACATTAAGAAAGTTCTTTTGGCGAAGACCGACTAGTTGTTTTAGAACATGTTTCTCTTTCATCCTGAGTCCACAGACTGACTCTGTTTCCTCGTTTCCCTTGGGTACATCTGGTCCAGTGACTGAATTCTGCCCTCTGGAATGTAGACAAAACAAAGAGATGTCACTTCTAGCCTTGGCTTATGGAAATCTTCTATGTGATCCTCGCCTCTCTCTTTTTCCTTCTGCTGGTTGAATGAAGAGGGTGCTGAAGCCTTAAAGGTGAGAGAGGTCACATACAGAGTGACCCCGGCTTCCTAAATGGTGGCATAGACAGAGCAACACCCAACATCCAACACCCAACACCCACTGGACTTTATGTGAGAGTGACATTAACTTCTCTTGAACTAAAATCTCGCAGACTTGGGGATTAATCTGTTACCTATGGTAGAAGCTGGTCCTTCTTCAGAAACAAAGGACTTATTCCCAGGGAGGGCTGCTATCAGACAGTCCCCTCCCCCCACAACCATCAGCCACCTTTGAGGATACGCAGGCTGAAGAATTTTGTCTTGCCAAAGGTTATGCTCTCTTCTAGGAGTGGATTTTATCCAATTACTGGTGAACAAGCCGGTACAAAAGTTTGTGGCCTCTCAGCTCAACGAGGGATAACTCTAAAAAGGCCATCTCAGCAGCAGAGCCCCCGAGAAGCGGGCCGAGGACGTTGCTGAGACTTCATTACCGAACAATTTCTTCTGCCCAGCTGTGCTTCCTTCCTTTCCCTCCCACAGGTGTTGATGCCAAGAACAGTCCCTTTATAGGAATATCCTGCACATCAACCTCCATCTGACTCTGCAAGGAGATCATGGCAACAAAAGCATCTCACATACACATGCCTTTTACGTGGGTCTTGTGCCTTTTTCCACATGGCATCTCTTTGCATAGCAAGGATTTTAACGTTTACAAATCTTTCCTGCCTTGGGCTTTGTCACACAAATGAAAAATTGACATGAAAAATGAAATAACTTAGTTCAAAATTAATTCTAGAGAGTGTGTTTATTGGTTTTAGCTCAAACTTTAGTCTCTGGCTGACCTGATTCAAAACCCAGATCTCCTACTTGCTAGTGTGAGAAATTTTGATGCTTCTTAACCTCCATGTTCTGCTGTGTCTTCATCTATAAAATGGGATAATATTAGTATCTATTCACAGGGTTATTGAAAGGATTAAATAAAACAATGTATTCAGAACGTAATATATATGCTTAATAATGGTAGGTTATTATAATCTAATAACTTTTAGCCTCATTTAGTCTTACTGACTATACTAAAGTCACGCTTGACTAACTTGCTGGCCAACTGCATGACTTGGGGCCCTACCATCCTGGAGTGCTCTTCTGCTTTGCATGTTCTACTCATCCTTCAGGGTCTACCCGAATTGCATCCTCCTTAGAAATTCTAAGTACCTCTATCCGAGTAAAATATCTCCCTTTTCTGAACTCTCCTATCCATTTGCCTTCACTTCTCTTAGGACATCTACATGTCATCTCTGCCACTAGATTGTAAGCAGTTCAAAGTCAAGTCTCATGTCTCATTTATCTCTACATAGCAATAGAGAAATACAGATATTTATGTTGTAGAAAGAAAGAGTAGGGAGAAACAGAGACAGACAATTCATTTAGGAAGCACTGGAAATTATCCAGGCAAGAGTTGTAAATAATTCATATTTCTAGGTCTTTGAGACTGAAAGGATATGTCCATAGAGTGAACAAAATTGTTCCTAACATGTAACAAAAAGTTTGTATCCTAATAAATCAGCTGTATGTGTCCTCGTGTGTGTAGGGGAAAGAGGGGTATAGGTAGAGTGAAACAGATATTCAAAATAAAAATTTTAAGCCACACTGCAAGGTGGTATGTGTCTAAATGCCTCTATAGGATCAGGGAGAGAAGTTTAGGATGGAAGGGATGATTTCAGTGCAAAGCTGATTTTCAGGTGAGAGAAGACTTAGGTACGCCTTCAGGAAAGGGAAAGGACCCAGCGAGCAGGGAGAAAGTGGAGCTACTGAGAAAGATGAGATAAATATGGAAGTAAAGCTTCTCAGGACCTGCAATGGGTTGGAATTTATAGCTGTGGTGAAGGTGTTAGATAAAATAAAAGTCTTTCGTTCTTTTGAAGGTGAAAAAAGGATGAGTCGATATGGATAATGGTCAGCATTTGAAGAACTGAGGTGCAGGATAGTTAGGGAGCTCAGAAGCCTTAACAAAGTCTGAAGTGAGGCCATCTGCTAAGAGGAAAGTGGTGAGATTTTAGATGTTAAAGAATTAGATGACTGGTATCAAGGGATCCATTGTAATCGAGTTTCTTGACAATCTGTGCTTGAATTATTAGCATCTCAGAGGCAGTAGGGAGAAGCAGGTTTAGTGAATGGGAGAAGAGGGGAGAGCACATGGCAAAGAAGTTATTAGAGGCCTATAAAGAAAAAAAAAAAACACGTGACAGAGAGGTCAAAGACATGGTCAAGCTCGTACACGAATGGTGCAGGGTGGAGAAGCTGTTGGCTGATGGATGGAGTAACCACGGACTGAGGTTGAAAGTTGAAAGTGTCATGACATAGATGTAAATGTCAGTAAGAATGAAAGGAAAGATAAGGCTGTAGAAAATGTGTACATAGCTGTACAATTAAAATTAGGTACTGTGGGGTTTAGGAAATCATGGTAATAAAAGAACACTGTAAAATCCATTGGAATAGTAAAAGGAATGGTGGATCGCAAACTCTTTCAAAAGCTGAGAATAACTACTTACTTAAGCTATGTTCGTATTCAGCTTCCTTGCTCCTCAACCTAGATTCATCTTCAGATAATCAAGATAATGCATTTGCATGGACTTCTATTTTTTTTTTCATACTTATATGAATAAAATGTATATAATTACTTAGCTATGTGGTAAGTAGTATTGTTAACTACCTACTTTAGGTACATTATGATCTTTGGTCCATAGAAGTCCTCTCTCTTGTTGAATTTATTTAATTTTTCCGTTGTATCTCCATTTCCAACTCCCATCTTCCTCCCATTCTCCACCCCAGGAAAAATTTCAAATTTCAAATTACTCAACATGTGTCTTTTTGCTTGCAAGTACTCTTGCAAAATGTGTATTGTCGTCTTCTTGTATATAATTTGCATAATTGTCATTATGTAATACATTTTGTTCAGCCTTCTTTTCACTCTGGGTGATGCCCTTAAATCCGTCTATATTGTTATGATCATATCTAAGTCGTTGCTTTTAACTGCTCATTGAACTCCATCGTGTGCCTTCAAAACATTTTACCTAATGCTCTTCCAGGAATGAGCACACAAGTTTGCTTTCACAAGTAACCCTGCAGGGAATATCCTTGTACAGGGCCTCTCTGGGACTTCTATGCAAACTCCTTTGGGGTGTATATCCAAAATAGAATTGGAAATGAGAAGTTGTCCACATACTATTTTGACAGGGTAGAGCCAGATTGTTCTCAGGAATAGCTGCTCTAGTTCACACTCCCCACAATAGTGCCTGAAGGTTCCAACAGGCCTGCATTAACTGCCAACACTTGGCATTGCCACCTTTCTAATTTTTGCTGAGCATTAGTTCCTACTAAGGTTTAGATTGACTCCTTGTGGCTTTAATTTATATGTCTTTGATTACTAGAATGTTATAGCATCTCTTCGTATACTTCATGGATTTTTGGATTTTTCTCTTCTCTATTACTTGTATCCATTTTTCTTTTGGAGTTACTTTTTTTTTTTCCTAGCTAATTTTCAGGAATTCCTGGTGTATTCTGCTTAAAAATACCTTGTCAGTTTTGGACATTACAAATATCTTTTCCCATTTTGTCATCTTTTTCTTTACTTTCTATGTAGTATTCTTGTTGAACAGAAATGTTTAATTTCAGTGCAATCATGCTGGAAGAGGAATAGGTCTATAAAGTTCTCTGCTTCTCTCGAATTTAAATTTTTGAACTTAGGGACAATAAAACTCAGTGGGTTTTTGAGGCACATTGATGACAGCATGTGCTGCTTCTGAAATTTCATGACTGGTTTCTGAGTCCTTTACCTTTAAGAGGCCTGCTTTTAAAACAAAACGACGCAAAACAAAACTCTTCTTTGAAATCTATGAGATATGATTCTTCTAGTAAATTCTCTTCTTGGTGAAGTAAGCCAGAGTTTCTCTTTATTGCTTACAGTCATAAGAACCTTCACTAATGCAGTCAATGTGAAAACTGAATGACAAAATGGCATTCTCAGGCTCACAGTTCATAAAACAGGCAAACCTTTGTGAGCTATGAATGTCCGACCACCAAGAGGTGGTTCCCTTATAACCTATCCAAATGAACAAAGAATAAAATGGTGTATTCTTACATAGTAAAGCTTCTATTATTGATAGATGAATGAACTTGCCACCCTGTTCCATAATTACATTTAGTTATAGAAATATACACTCATAAGAACATGACAGTTTGGTCGTTCAGTAGCACTAAATACATTTTAAATGATGGACTTTAAAATAAAAATCTAAAGGTCTCTCTTAAGAGAACTCTAAATAAGCTAAGTTTTCTCATTTTTTGGTGACCTATTAATCTGGGCAGCACTTGACTCATCAGCTGCATTTTTCTAAATATGGATGTACTTAGACAGTAAAAACATCCTCTTCCCAGCAAGAGCTTTGTGTCCTATCAAAGGATCAATTAGGCTTCTGCAAGGGGGCAGTGCATTACTAAATAATGTCAAAAATGTGATTGCCTTAGAGAATACAGACAGAGCAATGTTTATGTAAGGAGTGCTCAAGGAATGCAGCTTTTTTGTTTTTTCGAGTTTCTGTTCTTTAACTGGTAATTGAAATATGCCTAGATCCTAAAATAGAGATTCCTGAGAATAGATGTGATTATAATTCTGTCAAGGACAACAGTTTGGATTTTTGTTACATTACAGGAAATGAATCTTTCAGGTCAGTGTGAGTGAGAATTCTTTTACTGTTTTATTGCAGTACTTCTCAAACTTTGCTAGTCATAAGATTTTGATTCAAGAGTTCTGGGGAAGGCCCTGAAATGTGTACGTTCAACCAGCGCCCCAGGTAGTTCTTAGAAAGTTGGTCCATACCCTGTCCAGGGGGAATTCTGTTTTAGTCAATCAGAATAACATGGAAAGAAACTGAGTGGAGTGAATGTCTTCGGAAAGTTTATGATATGAACTATTGTGTATTTGTTAAACCTATCTAGAACTTTAGAAAATAGCCTTTGCTGATAATTTGCAGTACATCAAGTGACTCACCTATAAATATTACACAGGGTTGCTGGGGAAATTAGATTAGGTGGTGTGTGTAAAGCCCTGATTTTTGTTCACTTTTTCACTTAGCAAACATTGATTGAGCCCCTACCATATTAAAATCAGCTTGGAAGGTACAGGGCATAGAGAGATTGTAAAATGCAGTCCTTGACTTCAAGCAGTTCATGGTATATTAGACAAATACATGATGAATAATTGTGATTATGTTGAGATGAGGATAATTCCATATATGGTAGCGTTCTTTGGTAGAAAAAGCAGTGTTCAGTTGTATCAGAATGTAAGCCCCTTTCATTAACTCAGTAGATATTTATCAATTACTTGCTATGTCTGAGGTGCTGTGAGACGTAAGTACTACAGCTGTGACTTAGACAATAGCCTCCGTCCTCATGACAGTTACAGTCTAGTAAGTTACAAGCACTGAAGAATTAATTAAGGAAATGAAAATGTAGTATGAAGAGAGCTATGACTGTAGGAACATAGCATGTTATCACGTTATGGGAACATCAAAGCTGTACTTTGGGGTATAAGGATAGATAGGTTGATAACTGAAAGATGAAAAGGGTTCAGGCAGACAAAGAGGGAAATAGGGTAGTTTATAGAGAAGGAACATCCTAGAAAACCTGGCAGTGAAAGAGAGGATGGCATTGTTGACGACCTGAATGTGGGGCTGAAGCCCAGCATGAGAAGAACATCACATTGAGAGCGAATGCTGGAGTGGTTAGCAGGAGTCAGGAGTGGTGGGTCATGTTGAGCAATCTGGACTTTATTCTTCAAGCTGTGACAAACCACTGAAAGGCATTTTGCAAAAGAGGGACACGATCAGATTTATGTTTTAAAAAACCACTCAGACTCCAGTGTAGAGGACAGATTTATAGCGGGTTAAAACTGCAGGTAAGGGGTAGGATAGACTGATATAATAATTAAGTTGAGAGGAGATGGAGACCTGAATTGGGTAATTTGGGGACATAAGAGAGTTGAGCATATCAGAGAGAGATGAAGCAAGCAGAGTCAATGGCACTTGGATATTTGCATTCTGAGACTTGTGCAGTGAAAAGCACATAGATGGCACTCAAAAAAAAAATGTTTGTTGGATGAGTCAGGAGAGTACTTCACAAAGGAAATCGTAGAACTGGGTTGTGACGAATCTTATCTATTGAATACATTTTCTGGATTTTCAACCAGGTCTTCAAACTCAGTGTTTCTGTAATTGCCCGTGGAATCTACTCCTCATCTTGCCATTATTTTCTGGCCTGGCATGAATGCTCTTCTCCTAACCCAAGGCTAGGAATCATTTACCTCTGCCTCTCCAGTGCCTAACACAATGCTTTACCCAGGTAGGCAAACATATTGCATAACTTCTGGTTGAATAAACAACTCCTGTGAATTCACCCAAGCTCAAAACCTCACCGTGAATGAAACATTCCTGCTCACATCAAATCAGTGGTCCAGTGATTGAGCCTGTCTTGCAATATTTCCTGAATCTACCCCTCTTCTCTATTGCTGTTTCTTTGTTTTTGTGGATACAGGCAAGATTCTCTTCCTATGTCTCTTTACCTCCAAGCTCTTCAATCCATTCTAATCTAGTTGCCACATAAATCTTTGCAAATGACAATTTCTGTCATGGCTCTCTTCTATTCAGAATGTTCAGGGACTCTCCCTCACCATGCTAGCCTGCCCCTCACGACCCTCCTTTATTTCCCTTCTCATTTTCTCTTCCTTTCCCCCTCTTACTCTCCCCTCAACCCCCACACACCACTCTACTTCAGCCATAATGGGATTACGGTTCCTCAAAATGCCCTACGTTTTGGCACATCTGTATTTTGACTCATGTTGCCTTTTGCTTGGAAATCTCCTCATTTCTCCAAGTCTATCCTCCCTTCAAAGCCTCGGTCCAAACCTTACCTTTTCCTTGGAACCTTCTGAGGCTTTCTCCCACTAGCAATGACCACTCTTCTCCAAGCCTCAAGGACATTGTTAATTTGCTCGGGCCTTATGGTTCACACCACTTTCTTTCTTTTGAGTGGTTGTTTGCATTTACGTTCTACTGCCCTTTATACACTGTAAACAGGATGTGGCTTGTGTGTGTTTTTCTGTTTGCTGACACACTGATATCTAGTCTGTTCCTTTATAAACAGACTATACTCAGTAAACCTTTACTGAATGAATGAATGAATGAATGAACAAATATCCAAAATCCACTCATGGCTAAACCCAGGGAACTATTTTGCCATTCTCCTTGTAATTTTATTCTCAAAAAGGGCTATGATTGTCCCCTAGTGAGAACTGAGAAGTGAGTAGGAATGTTTTGAATGTGACAGTGTCTAGGAAAGGGTCCCTACTGACATTCAGTGGTTAGAGGCCAGCGATGCTAAATTTTCCTAGGTGCTCTGAACAGTCTCGTCCACCTCGGTTGAACAACATTTACAGGCTTTGAGTTTTAGTGTACGACATTTCTATTCTTGGCTTTTCTTTCTTGGATTTTGGCCACATAATTATGTTAAGAATTTGATGGATGAAATAAGAGGTATAAAGCATCTAGGTTACTTTGCAAAATAAGCTTGCAGTCAATGATAGCTCTTATTGTCAGTTCCTTACCTAGAAAATGAGGATAATGATAATATTAAGAGGATTAAATATGTTAATGCATAGGAAGCTCTTTAAATAATGCCTGGCATCTTGTAAGAGCTCTATAAACATTAACTATTATCATTATTATTGTTATTCTGTTATTAGTCAGATTTTCAGATGCTTCACAGAGTAAGATCATATTGAATTTACAGTCACCTAAAAGCCTCGGGACTTTTTCACACGAGGAGGTGTTAAGTCAGTTCCTTTGAGATCTTACACCTACGATCAAAATAAGCTCAGACCTTGCTGTGCTTTGGTTCCTTATGAAGGTTGATGAGAAATTCCAAGGAAAACCAAACTTTACTGCCTGTGGCCTTTATCCACAGAACTGAAAAAAGAAAATCAAGGTGAAGTAAAACAGCAATTTGATTCTAGGTTTTGCATTGAAATGGATCTGGCACTGCGCTGCTTTTTATATAATGGGGAGCTGCCTTTCTACTCAGAATTTTGTTTTCTGGAGAGAAAAATGGATGAAGACAAATTTACTTAAGGGCTAGTTATTTTTATTTTTATTTTTATTTTTATTTTTATTTTTATTTTTATTTTTGATACTACTGAATGTTTTCATGGGGCTTAAAAAGCTATCCACCTTTTAGAGCATGTCCTTAGCATGCGCGAGGTCCTGGGTTCAACTCCCAGTGCCTCCATTAAAACATAAATAATAAACAAATAAACCTAATTACCTCCCCCCCAAATGAACAACCAAACAAAAAAGGTATCCACCTTTCAATTTAGAATTAAACTTTCATTTTTTTGGTTTGGTTTTTAAATTATTTTTTATTTCATAAATTTGACATGGTACATTTTGTAAATTTAAGATGTATGGAGTATTACTGTGATATATTTATATATTGTTACGTGATTGCCATTAGAGCAATATTTGTCACATTATATCATTATAGTGAAGTACGGTTGTCTCTGTTCATCGTATTGTGCATTAGATCTCTGTGGTTTATTTTCTACTTCTTACAAGTAGTTACTTACTAGTTACATTTGTTACCTGATGCTCTTTAACCATGATCAGTATTTTCCCCCCACCCCCAGTCCCTTGGTAACCACCATTTTATTCTCTCATTTTTTTGTTTATTTGTTTCCTTTACAGGTTTGACATTTTTAGATTCCACATATAAGTAATATCATACAGTGCTTGTCTTTCTCTGTCTTATGTCTTTCTCTGACTTATCTAGCTTAGCACAATGTTCTCAAGGGCCATCCAGGTTGTCACAAATGGCAGAAAATCTTTCTTTCTCCTGGCTGAATAATAGTTCATTGTACATTAACAAAGTGAAATGGTGGCCAGAAGAATGGGAGAAAATTTTATAAATCATATGTTGGATGAGGGGTTATATACATCTGGGGCTTATATATATCCATATATCCAAAATATCTGAAGAGCTGACACAATAACAAGAAAAACAATCTGATTCAAAAATGGACAGAAGGATTAAGTGGACATTTTATCAAAGCAGACATCAAAATGGCCAACAGACACATGAAAAGATGCTCAAAATCACTACTCATCAGGGAGTTGCAAATAAAAACCACAGTGAGATTTCACCTCACACCTATCACCAAGATGAGAGATAAGTGCTGGTGAGGATGTGGAAAAGGGCACCCTTTTACCCTGCTGGTAGGAACGTAAATTAGCCCAACCGCTATGGAAAACAATATGAAGTTTCCTCAAAAAATGAAAAACAGATCTACCATATGATCCAACAATTCCACTTTCAGGTGTATATCCAAAGGAAATGAAAACAGGATTTGGATGAGCTGCAGGCACACCCATGCTTATTGTAGCATTATTCATAATAGCCAAGACGTACAATTAACTTGATGCTTGCTTTCATGAGAATTGTCACTCTTTCACATGCGGTAACACTTTCACATACTTCACCCCGTTTGATTTTCCACAGCAGCCTCATGAAGTAGGGACTAGTATTATTTTTTTTGCCAATGAGGAAACTGAGCACGTTCGTGACTCACACATACAGTGCCAGCTCAAAAATTCACATTTGGGTTTTATGGTTCTAAAATCTAAGATTGACGGGTGAACAATTGAATTAAATGATAAAAATCTAAGGGATTCTTAGAGTCAGGTTTTTGGGGAGAACAATGAGAGAGGAAGAGAGGAAACTTCTTTACTTTATGGACTGATGTCTGTATACCACTCTTGTTGTTAGGCTTTATTCATTAGCCATTTCACAAAATCCTATTTATATATAGGGTAGAGAAACTGGGTAAAAGGGAAATTAAATAACTTAGCAGTCTCCAAACTATGTACAGGCTGTGTGCTAATGTTTTTTGGAGTTACAATGTGTCCATTTCTGATGTACAGTATAATGTTTCAGTCATACATATACATACATATATTCCTCTCCATATTCTTTTTCATTATAGGTTACTACAAGATATTGAATATAGTTCCCTGTACTATACAGAAGAAATTTTTTTTCTATTTTATATATACTACTTAATATTTGCATCTTGAACTCCCAGTTTATCCCTTCCCAACCCTTTCCCCTCAGTAACCATAAATTTGTTTACTATGTCTGTGAGTCTGTTTCTGTTTTGTAGGTAAGTTGATTAGTGTCTTCTTTTTCCTTTTAAGTTTGTTTAAAGTTCAGAATGCTTCCAATGTTAAAAATGTTCAATATGATGGTTAAAGGTAATTAAAAGTGGCTCAGAGTTCTCAGGTGAAGTTTTCCCAAAGATTGTTATTAAATACCATTTTAATTCTTGGTTCTGTGGAAGGTGAGCTAGTTATGATTTTAAATGTAGGATGCAGGAGAAAGGATTTCATAGGGGCAAGATAGGATGGCCTTAGCCAGAGCCATTTGTATCTAATGGTAATTTGAAAAATCCAGTACTCATGAGTCTAGGACCTCATGTTTTCTATCTTTTTTACTGGGATTTGGAGGAATCATAACAGAATTCCCTTGGGGGGAACAAAATTTCTTTTCCTCTCAATTCAAATAATGATGACCTTCTTGGAGAAAAATCACTGTGGACCAAATTTACTCACCAATTATTTTCAATTATTCAAAACTCTTACAAATTCAAATTTAAATGAAGGTTTTAATAATTCTGATTAAAGTGGATGTAGGGAAGACTTACAAATGAGTTATTCTCACCCAAGCTAGTATAAAACTTTAACAAACTCCCTCCATGGGATAAATAGTCTTTGAATTTTTATGCAGACTGTTTGTGTTTTTAATGTTTCAGAGAGATAAAGTTTTGTATCTGGTATAAAAAGCACATTTCCCCATTTCACCATGAACATATCAATATTTCATATTTTGATAACTTTCTAAATAATATAATTATTTCATTTTATCTTTCAGTTATATCAGTTCTATATGCCTTATTTTTTTTACCCTATTTATAAAAAATCTGATGGAAAGAGGAGGTATATCTGTTATTTGTGGCTGGGTGGCATTAGATGAACATTTTAAAAGCAAGTTATAGAAATCTCTTAGAAACTTATGCAACAGGTATATGTTTATTATTCAATGCCTTCATGAAAAAATAGATTTTTCAACTCCCGAGGTTATAGTGGTGAACATAATTTAAAATAAAACCTGAGAAAAGTAAAAGAGATTAAATAAATATTCATGAAAATGCCCTCTTCAGGAAATAGGGTCATTTGAACAGTCTATTCCATTAAAAATCACTTTATTTCACTTAAATTGGTTACCTCGCAGGGAAGGAAGACATAAGAATACTAAGGGATTGATTCTGAAATCTGGACCAAAGAAATGACTTTAAAATCTCTCCATTGCATTAGCCTGATGGAATTTATCACAAAAAATCTAGAACTGGTCAGTTGTTTTAACCTATATACTGAGAGGAGTGCCAAGAATCCATTTAAGTGCTATGTCAGAATTTTATGAAAGCAGTATTTTTATTAAAATATAAACACTGATAAACTAGAAATTAATTTGGACTTTCATAGCATTTGGAGTTATCTAACGCTAGCAATTACACAAATGTGACTTACTAACAATCACATAATGATTATTAAAATTAATTCATAATCAATAACACAGACTGGATGGTGAAATCATTAGCATAATTTATTTTTATTAATGAAAATCACTAAAAAATCAAACCAAATTATCCTTAATCAAAAAAATCCATTTAAAATTACAATATTTTTACCAGATATCAGTAACCCTATATACTGATCAACTATTGTGATATTTGAAAGTTCAATCTAAACAATTTATAAGCTACATGGATGGTTTCTCAGACTTATACTTGTCCCAGCACCTAATATTGAGCTCTCTCTCCCCCTCTTGGACTTCCAGCCTCCAGAGGTGTGGGAAATAATTTTTCGTTGTTTATAAGCCACCCAGTTTATGGTGTTTAGTTGTAGAAGTCCAAACAGACAAAGAGAGTACGTTATCCAAGCTCCCTGGAAATGGTTGAAAGAATGACGGAAAAGGTAGGAGGTTAGATGAGATTGTTCTAGACCAATTGATTCTCAACATGTGTCCAGGGACCAGAAATATTAGCATTATCTGAGAGTTTGTTAGAAATGTGAACCCCAGGCCCCACCCTGGACCTATGGAATTGGAATCCCCAGATAATCCATATGCAAAATGAAGCTTGAAAAGCACTGTTTTATGAGATGCCATGAATACTGCAAAAGCTGAGTTGATTCAGAGACCTTTCCATTCCTGACCACAGCTTGATCGTCTTGAGATAGAGGTGCTTTGGGATGGTGTCTCGAATGTCTCCCCTCTATTACATGGGAAGTTACCCTTTTATTTTCAGTCCTGCTGTTCATTCAATCTAGGAGATTGAATGAAAGCCTAAATTGTGCAACTTTGCGTCTTCTCCCAAAATCCAAATCAAGCAAGAGATCAAACAAGGCTGAGTTAATCATTATCTAAAAGCTGTTAAGTTAAATAAAAATGGAGGCTATTAGACTGATGTGATTCTAATACCTTAGCAGCTGTGAAAATGAACAAAGAAAGCCTCATTTAAACTGGAGTTGGAAAGGCTGGAAGGGGGAGCTCTGATGCCCTACCATTTATTGCCATCTGCATACCCCCAAACGGAAGGGACGTATCTGGCATCTCCAATAGGAAGGTTACTACTTTAATATCCCAGCAGGAGGAAGGAAAGTTTTCTCCTTGCCTGGCAACAGCCCGGCCAAAGAGGGACAGTTACAGTTCAGCCGACGAACCAGTTTCCTCCAGTGGACCCTTTACAGCCCTTCCCAACTTCCCCTTCTCCTCTATAAGAGCGATCCTCGCCTTTGTCTCTCTGGACTTGCCTATGGTTTTTGCTATAACATACTCGTCATGAAATGCAATTCTCTGCTATTGCTGAATAAACTCGTTTTGCTGATAGAATAATTGACTGTAAAATAACAGTCCACCTAAGCAAACCAAAACCTAACACTACAAGTGCCTCAAGGTTAGGAAATCAAAATCTAAGGACAACCAATCACAAACAGCTCACTGAGCTTTTCCAGATAAAGCAAATGCTTAAGTGACAGCCAATCAAGTAATTTCCTTGCTTTGTTTCCACCTCTTTTTTACACAAGTCTCTCCCCAGCTCCTGTGGGTGGAGTGCTCCTAACCAGTTCTGCTTTGGCGCTGCCTCATTCAAATGAATTTTTGCTCAAACTCTTAAAATGTTTAATATACTTCAGTTAACTTTTAACAAAGCCTTAACCAGGAATGCTGCTCTGATTCTTTTTGCAGCCTCACTGATGCATTCCTGGCAGGACAGAGGTAGGGTGTTGCTGCTGGTGAGGGGCAGTGAGAGCTGTGGAGGTCCAGGCAATAAGGTGCCTAATTTGTTAGGACAAAGAGAGAGAACCTGAGCTGCTTAAGTTCTGTCATCCTGTGTGACTACTTGGAGTTTTTATTTGCATTAAAAAATTGAAAACAGTGAAAGAGAAAGCAAAGTGTAAGATGCAGTATTTTTGTTTGGAAAGTGCAAATTTTAGTCCATGTTGTGGAATATTTTATGGAATTTAAATAATGCGTTTAAAAATGAAATCTATATTCTTTTAAAATTACCAGCCATTTATTTTAAAACTAAAAAATAAATGAAGAAAATAAAATGTTATATCAGTGTTAAATTGTGAGCAGGTGTTTTGATTAAAATCTACTTAATAGACACTATGATATTACCTGTTTTTGCTACAGACTAACATTAAATATAAGTTTTTCAACCTATTACACAATTAGTATAATTTAAAATATTAATCTGTTACTTTTTTCATACAGTATTTTATTTTAATTTGTAAATTGTTTTAACTGACATGATTTTACATACAAAATTCAGTGAAAGAAAATTCTTATCTGTATTCCTCTATTGGCTGTGATTAGGATTTGCTTCATTTCATGACTGTAGCTGGTATAATTTTGTCTTGTAGAGCAAGGGGTGTTAAAAAACGATCCACTCTTGATGTCAGATACGCTAGGTACACTGCTACCTGGCGGCATCTGTGCCAGAAGGAGCTTTGGTTTAGTGCTGGGGTTTCTGTTCCTTTTGACTTCCTGAACTTGATTGAACACCAGAATGATCGAGGTTTTGCCTAGTGCAGAGCTATGACTGTTCCTAGGAAAAATTCTTTGTGGGAAGTATTTCATTTCTTTGCTTTTTCAAACACGGCATTATCTAACGACATTTGAGAGGTGACATGAGACTTGAGACGGTTTGACCTTGAGCATTCTTAGATTTCACCCTATGTTAATTTGCATCCCTCATTTAACATGAGGGTGAGAATGGAGAAAATATTTTTTTTTATGCACATACTATTCTCAGAAGATACTTACTGAATGCTCTTGAGTCGAATGTTTTAACACCTAGGGTTTTCCAGAGATTTTGAACTGTATAGGGTTATTTGCCCTGAGTTACATATTTTCTAATCTTTTGGAGACTGAAAACTTTGAAGGCATTGCTCCTCCATCCTCTGCCTTTAGTCAAGATTGAGGAGTACAGGGAATAAATACATTTTTGAAATTTCGGAAGCAGGAATACAGTACATCATGACTAACTAGGGTGGATGAAAGAAATAAGGGTTAAAAACAGCTACCGATGAGGGATAAGCAGGTCAAACAACTGTCTGAAGCAGGCAGTAAGACGTGGAGGGGATCTGGGTAAACTGGAGAGAGCCTGTCCAATTTAGGGGGACAACCACTGCTCAGCTCCAGCTGGTTGCAGTCAGAGAGTTGTCTGTGCACAGAGTTGCCAGATCATTTGATAGAAGTAGGAAGCCTGAGTTTTTACATGGCATCTCTCAACGTTTTAACATACAGTATGAGCAAAGAGGAATGTACCGAATGGCCAGATTCAGTCCACAGGCCATGAGTTTGCCACCTCTGGAGAAATACATTTCCATAATACATTCCAGTAATTATCAGTTGCTTCTCTAAGGAAATTATTCCTTTTGGATGTTATAAAACTATTATGTGTTAATTCACATCCCATCTTCTGTTGTTTTGTCCTTAAGGAGGAGGACAGTATCATCCATTTTCTGCATAAAAATGCAATGCACTTAAAAACTTGAGCAACCCCACAGAGAGCTTATTAATCTCCTGGTGAAACTGCACCGAAATGTTCTTACAATATTGCCCGCGTACAATATTCTCAGGGTCTTTGCTGAGGGGATCTGACAGGACCCTGTTTAAAACAGGAAGAGAGGGCCTTGTTTCCTCTCAATAGGGTGTCTTTAAACCACCAAAGGGACTCCTGGTGGATCTGAACATTTTTGACATGCTTAAGTTTGCTTAATTATTTCTAGTACTGAATGCTTAGTCAAAACATATTGTCATAGAGGGAACCACCTCAAAGACTCTTCCTGCTAGTGGCAATTGCTTTGGATAATGAGTGAGCGAAAACTGTCACACCTTCTGTATTCCTATACATGTCCATATTGGAATAAACAGAAGTCTTCAGAAAATGAATTCTGGCTTTCAAAAGTTTCTGGGACTCCTAACCTGATGTCCACCTAACATTAAATATTTTATCTGTACGGAAATGCTTCTCTGTTAAATCATGATGACAGTATTTACCAGAATCTTGTATTCCTGCTCAATCTTTTACCCAGTAACGACAATTTGAAAGCTTTATACAAACGACCAAAGAAACATGGTTATTGCTTCAAGATAGCAGGACAAGTTTTAATATGTGCTGTATTAAACAAGAGTGCTTCAAACTTATATCTGAACCCAAAGTCGCCCACTTGCCCTATTGTTTGTATTTTAATTTGAGGAATAAAAAGAAATTTTTTTTGTATTTTCAGCAATCTAGGGGAGAACAATGATTCCAGTGGGGAGAGGAGATTGCTAAGTCATTAGGGAAATGTGAATGTGTGCTTTATTTATATCTGCATTCGAAGAAGCTAGTACGACGTCTAGCACTTTGCAATGACCCAGTGAAGAGCTGAATGAGTAATAGGAACCCTGCTGCTCCCCTACAAGCTTCCTGTCAAGGCCTAGTTGAGTCTAAGATGCGTGTTGAGAGCCCATCAGCAGAGGCTGCCTTTGCAAACAAGGAGCGTCCCTCAGGCTGACCTTTCCAATTCCAGTGAAAGTGCGAGAGGGGTGAGGTTCAGTGGGATTATGTGTGGGCAATGTCTACATTCAGAGGTCCTGTATTTTATATTCTTGTGGGAGGTTTTTTTTTTAAAGAACATATCCAACCCACTCACACATTTATATTAAAAGTTAATTGTCAAGCAAATAATATTTCAAATTTAGAAATCCTACTCATTCCTAATTATAGCTGTCAGAGTGGCAGGGCTTTGTGAACTAGCTAGCAAACATGGAAAAGCCTTCCGAGTAAATCAATACAGTGGAACATTTTTAGAGATATGTGATTAATTATTTAGCACAAGGAAACACTATGCAGCTTGTACTGTGTCTACGTACAGTTGCACAGATTCTTTTCTTTCTAATAGAAAGCTAATTGTTCTTTTTAAGTACCTAGGATACAAATCACTTGATTTTCTAAGTGGTGTGTCAAACTAACTTGCATAGTCAGTGCCTACTTGTGAGTATATTGCCAATATGGCTGTGGAAATAAATGGAATGTACCATTCACGGTTTTCTTTATAATACCTCAAAGGCATCTATTACGTAGGCAAGCACTTTGGCTTAACAATTTTGTCCTTTAATAAAGAGGTTTGTTAAAGTACAGCCTATTCAGAATATGTTGCTCATTCAGTAGTGATTTCTGATAATTTATAGCAGAATACAGGGAACTATGACAATGATTTATTGCAAGTTGTTAAAGTAATTGAAAATGTGACATTAATTAAATTAATTATTTTCTTAAAATTTCAACCTAGAAGAGAAAAAGATGTAGGCACAGGAGCATGTAACATTGTGGATAGTATCATAAGCTGTGTAAGGAAACTTTCTGGGTTCAGTTTCTGCTCCCATTTTCTATTAACTGGGTGACTTGGTCCACTTGCTAACATGTCTGGGCTGTAGTGTCCTCAGTTGGAATATAGGTCTGATAATGATAACTATACTCATTGGATGCCTAAAGATCAGATGCAACAATGCATGTAAAATCCTTTGATGGTGCCAAGTATGTCATAAACACTCAATTATTGTTGTTGTTACTGTTTCAAAATTAAGCCAGGAATTGGGATTATTTTCTGCATTTCCAAAAAATATGTAATAGTAATTCGAGAACCAATGGTTCATGTCAGCTTTTATAAATATTCACAATAAATACTATAAAACATGACCCTGTTGTGAAGTGAAAGACTCACACGGGTGGAGATGTTTTCGTTCTTTCTGAAGAAATCTGCATTATAAGAATGTCTTATACTTCCACCTGTTAGCCCCTATTTGGGTCTTTGTCCTTGGATGAAATCCCTCAGTGATCTAAGATTAATACTTGAACTACCTAAAAATCCAGCTCTCTGGCAAACTCCTCTGTCTGAAAGATGGCTCAGCACCAGGAAATAAACAGGTCACTCTAAGCAAAACATGAGATGTCAAAAAAATCTGTCTCAAATTCTCACTCTTTACTCCTAGAGGTATCTTTCAGGCCTTCACTCAAAGTTTATTTGTCCTTATTTCATATATAGTTTTTTTTAAAGATAAAGTCATTATCTGGATTCCTGCAAAGGAGACTAGGAAGCAATATATTAGGAATGGGAAGAATAATCATATTTATATCATCGAGAATTTAGCAAATGGCTTGATGACAACAAACGTGATAGAAAAATTACAAAAAGCAAAAGTGATGTAAAATAACAAATCTTAGTTAGATGTTTGGAGACTCCTTTGTATAGGGACAGACCTTTTATGCCTCAACAGATTCTGATGAAATTCAAGATTGTCATGATGCGGCATAATAATTGGTAGTCTAAGTCATCCAGAAATAATTGGATCTGTTTAGGTCACTCTGCGTAAGAAGATAAGGAAGTACGTAATGTATCAGGAGTGTCAAACTGGTGCCCTGCAGCCGGTGAATGTTTTGATCCATCAGTTTATTTAAAACAATTGATTACTTGCCAATATTTAAAAATCATAAACTTTCACTTGAAATTGGCATCTCTCAATTTCTTCGAAAAATTAGAAAGTGTGGGGATACTGAACCCACATTCTTAATGCATGTGTCCACAGGAAGATTTATGTAAGAAGAGTCATGACAACTTACCCATAATAGCTTCAAACTGGAAACAACTCAAATGCCCATCAACAGGATGTATTAACAAACTGTGATATAGCCAATGCAATGGAAAGCTACTCAACAACCATAAAAATAAAAACAAATTACTAGTGCGTAACAATATGGATAGATCCCAAAAGCATTACATGGAGAAAAAAGCCAAGCATAAAAAGTATCTCCCCTATGACTCCAGATGTAATGTAGTTCAAAGATAAAAAATTAGCTTATGATGCTAAAAATCAGAATAATGATTGTCTTTGGAGGTGGGGGGATGGCAGAAATGTTGCCTGGAAAAGAAAATTTATGGGCTGATGGAAATATTATTTATCTTGAATGTGGTCATGGTTATATATGTTTGCCAGTATCGAGCTCTGTACTTATGATCTGTGCATTTTATTGTGTAAACCTCATGCTTTAACAAATACTATTAGCATAAAAGACAAGCAAAGCAAACAAAGAAATAAGTGGGGCTGAAGAGCTGCCATCTCCTTTAGCCATACTCCCATACTCTACCGCATGGCTCCTGCGGTTATCATGTTTGCAACTACTTAAAAAGGTGGGGTTTTGTTGTTGTTGTTGTTGTTTTTGCTGAAAGGAGTACATTTTAGTTTCTTGGAAAACTCAGCTGTTCAGAATAACTAATTACTTTGAGGTTCTAGACAGATGCAATTTTTAGCTCTTTTTTTTTTTTTTGCATGTTTTGCACAATATTGTTTTCTGAACTTGCTTTCCTTTGGGTGTTTCAGTTGCGTATCTGTCCTTATACATCAAGTGATTAACTGTTAGCACTCAAAACATTTCAAACATTTCAAATAAATGGAGGCACTGCTTGACACAGCAGGTAGCAAACTTATGGTGAAATAATGAAACTCATTACCCTGAAGAGTACAGGTTCAAAATAATAATAAAAATAGCTGCATACCAGCAAATATAATTGTGTATTTCAGATCTTAGATTTTAAATCATAGCTCATAGACCCATAACAGTTTTCTAAAAGAAGCTATGGATGATTTCAAGTGAATGACATGGCGGTCAACCAGTTCTCTTTCATAATACATTCTTTGTTACTCCCTTCAGGGACTAGATTCTGAGCTGAATGGATTAAATCTCTGACCAAGAATGGGGTTTTAACATTAAAAGTCTCTACCAGAGACTTTATTCTGGTAGAATAAAGATTTTCTTGGTAAAACCATAAATTTTTGTGTTTTTCAAAAATTTAAGTTATGCAAATACACAAATATAGCCCCCTTATCTGACAAATTCATTTATATTCAGAGCATGTCATTTGAAGCTTGATGAAAGAAGGATCTATTCAAGGTCAACTATTATACTTGATAACAGGCATTAAAAGTAGTTTATGAGCAACACATGTTATTAGTTAATAATGCACGCATAGTTATGTGTTGAGATTAAACAGTATTTATGTGTGTAAGTATGACTCATTCTTTTCTTAATGATTTATGAGACAGAATTTTCATCTAACAGACATTTCCAGGTATCTAATCAACCAGAAAGTATTGCATTTTCATTATGAGGCAGAGATGATTCAAATTTAATACTATAGAGCTACAGTCATCAAGACAGCATGGTATTGGTACCAAAACAGACATATAGACCAATGGAACAGAATAGACAGCCCAGAAATGAACCCACAAACTTTTGGTCAACTCATCTTTGACAAAGGAGGCAAGAATATACATGGAATAAAGACAGTCTCTTCAGCAAATGGTGTTGGGAAAACTGGACAGCAGCATGTAAAACAATGAAGTTAGAACACTCCCTTACACCATATACAAAAATCAACTCAAAATGGATTAAAGACTTAAACATAAGACAAGATACAATAAACCTCCTAGAGGAAAACATAGGCAAAACATTATCTGACATACATTTCAAAAATTTTCTCCTAGAAGAAATAAAAGCAAGAATAAACAAATGGGACCTAATGAAACTTACAAGCTTCTGCACAGCAAAGGAAACCAGAAATAAAACAAGAAGAAAACCTACGGAATGGGAGAAAATTTTTGCAAGTGAAACCGACAAAGGCTTGATCTCCAGAATATATAAGCAGCTCATACGACTCAATAAGAAAAATATAAACAACCCAATCCAAAAATGGGCAGAAGACCTAAACAAGCAATTCTCCAAGGAAGACATACAAATGATCAAAAAGCACATGAAAAAATGCTCAATATCACTAATGATCAGAGAAATGCAAATCAAAACTACAATGAGGTATCACCCCACACCAGTCAGAATGGCTGTCATTCAAAAATCCACAAGTGACAAATGCTGGAGAGGCTGTGGAGAAAGGGGAACCCTCCTACACTGCTGGTGGGAATGCAGTTTGGTGCAGCCACTATGGAAAACAGTGTGGAGATTCCTCAAAAGACTAGGAATAGACTTACCATATGACCCAGGAATCCCACTCCTGGGCTTGTATCCAGAAGGAAATCTACTTCAGGATGATACCTGCACCCCAATGTTCATAGCAGCACTATTTACAATAGCCAAAACATGGAAACAGCCTAAATGTCCATCAACAGGTGACTGGATAAAGAAGAGGTGGTATATTTATACAATGGAATACTACTCAGCTATAAAAATCAACAACATAATGCCATTTGCAGCAACATGGATGCTCCTGGAGAATGTCATTCTAAGTGAAGTAAGCCAGAAAGAGAAAGAAAAATACCATGTGAGATCACTCATATGTGGAATCTAAAAAACAAAAACAAAAACAAACAAACAAACAAAAACAAAGCGTAAATAAAGGACAGAAATAGACTCACAGACAGAGAATACAGACTTGTGGTTACCAGGGGGGTGGAGGGTGGGAAGGGATAGACTGGGATTTCAAAATTGTAGAATAGACTACACTGTATAGCACAGGGAAATATACACAAAATGTTATGATAACTCACAGAGAAAAAAATGTGACAATGAGTGTGTATATGTCCATGAATGACTGAGAAATTGTGCTGAACACTGGAATTTGACACAACATTGTAAAATGATTATAAATCAATAAAAAATGTTAAAAAAAATAAATAAAAAGAGGGACAAGAAACAAACAAACAAACAAATTTAATTATAACTCATTGACCTACAGTAGTGTTTTCAGGTTTGATTTGCATGGTCATCACCACCAAGCTGAAGATGACCACTAATTAGAAGAATTACAAGTCTAAAGATTTAAACATACACTGTAATAGTGAGCTCTGTATGTTTTCCAGGTTTTTTTTCCTTAATGCTCCAAATTTGGAAATGTTACTGTGAAGTCACATTGCTGTCTGGTCATGTATGTCCTCACTTGTGAGTTAACCATGCCTGTGTACATCTATAGCATCCCTGCACTCTTGGAATGTTTATAGGAGGTTTCTACCTGATGCTTCTGTTCCCAGGCACCCCTTGCTCAGCACTGCCCATAGGGAATAGATTCACCCACCTCAAACACCATTTTCAAAATTTGTTGGGATACTCACGATGTTTCTAATGTTAGAAAGCAGTAAACCACTTCTAAGAGCACAGAGGTGGATCCCATGTCAGGATCTGCCATGATACAGCTATGCAACCTGATTTGAACTTTTAGGTCATTGTACTTTTTTTGTCCTTCTTGTTTGCATTTAAATGGATATGGTAAGTGCTACTTCTTATACCTGTCTCATTTGTTCAACAGTAAACAGTGTAATCCACTTTGGTTGCACATAATGAACACCTGGGAAACATTTGAGAAGTATCAGTATCTGTACCTGAGACACTGACAGTACTGAAATCTCCACAAGTGATACCACTGTGCAGTCAAGACTGAGGAATAATGATGTTGAAAGAAATCATTGAAAAGCCTTCTGAATTGTTAAATTATCTTAAAATATTTAAGCATTTTTATCAAGTCAACTCTAAATCACTCTCTTCCAGATTCTTTATCTATCTAGAGTTTCTCCCTGACAGGCAATTATTTTTGTGTCCCCGTGTCCAAAAGGGATCCAGTTCTACATAGCATTTATGTCATTATCATCATATATGGTCATTTTCTTAAGAATCTTCCTCCTACCACATCTGAAACATCCCTAAGAAGTTCATGCCTATTACCTCCTCAATTGGGGCTCAAAACTCATTTCTTCCCACTCTGTTGTACACACTCAAGTGTTCCATTTTCCCCAAACACAAGAAATCAATTAAAACATCAAATTATCATTATTTATCGCTTTGTCATTACCTAGCTGTCTCATGTGTGCAAGTTTTCCTCTTCTTAAGATGGTAAACTCCTTGAAGGGGTCACCATATCTCAGACGTGTTTTATTTTTCTTTTTCATATATTCTCTTCAGGGTATTATTTTTTTCATGATTGAATTTGAACCATGGAAGAAATATTTTATTTGAAAAATGTCATATGCACACTTAACAATGATTTTCCTTAAAAAATTCATGGCAATATGGGCACTTGTGATGATTTCTATTTTTTTTTTTTAAGACCACCAGCCACTATGGGCAGTGACTTTTTCCTTTAGTATGACCAAGTTGAATCTGTGGCCAAGTGGTAAAAAATTTGAGGGAAATTTGTTACTTATAGAAGGAATCTTTCTGTTACGGCCACCAAGTAGAAGAACAAATAAAGGTGGGCAAAGACAAGCACTCTAAGGTTTCTTGTTGTTACAATACAAAATTCTAAAAAAAAAAAGGAAAAGTCAGTTTGTCTCTCTCTATGAGACCCCCACTGTGCATAAGTCTTGATGTGTTAAAAAATTTCTGGGACTCTGGGTATTCAGAGATGTGATGGATGGATCACCTCTTAGGATCTCCAATCCTCCATCATTAGGGCTGAATGAAGGGCTTTTCTGAAGAGGAGATGATACAGCTAGTATCTAACCCAAACATGCAAATTTGAAGATGTCCTATGCTTGTGCCTGCATTGTGATAATATGGGTTGAAAGAGATAAGGGTGGCATGTTTCTTTGGCTTCACCTTGGCAGACGTAAGTGCCCCAGAACTGTGTGTGGTAATTCAGACATGAGATAGACAAATCAGCTTGGATATTTGACAGCTTCACTGCAGCGGACTGCAGATATCTATCTTTAAAAAGAAACCCTTGGGATTTTACAAGGAAAACACGTTGTACAGTGGATTGTAATGCGAGAAAACTACGTGTATTAGCGACTGACAGTTGTAGGTTTCTGTCATCTTCAAGAAGGAAAGATGTCTAGTAACAAAGGAGCTCATCCATAAATCTGCATATGATGGGGCAGACGTTCTGGTAAAATTCTGTACGGATGGGAGCATTTCAGCACATGGCAGACAGAGGTTCTCCTTCTGACTCCTCTGAAACAGAGTTCCTGTCTTCTAGGGCTTCAGAATTTTGTGTAATATTTCAAAAATTAATCACATGCTGTGACTACAAAGATAATGCAATTACCAGACATCATCAAAATGCATTGTTGGTGAATCTGCATCAAGCCATTTACACCTGTTCACTGAGTTTTCCCTGTAATCAAAAGCAGGCACTTCTGAAATGGCTGTTTGGAATTACAGTTAACATCTGGAGTGCAAAAAGGGAGTGACTAACTCACCTGCATAATACCAGAGACATTTTAACTTCTTTTTATCTTTGAATGCCAAACTTATTGAATGAATGGGGTCTATTTATTGCCTCCATTTCCTGCCATTGAATGATTTATTTCACCACCCCAGTAAGATAGCTCATTGAAATAAAATGGCTTCAGATGACCACTTCATTGTTAAATTCAACAGTCCTTTCTTGCCCCTCATTTTTCTGCATATTTTGTTACATTTAACACATTTGACCACTTCCTTTATCACAATACTCTCCCTCTGGCATTTAAGACTATACTATGTCTTGAAATTTGTACTTTTACTTCTGTTCTGTTTCCTATTCTGCTTTATTTTCTCTCTTCTCTAGAAGATCTAAGGATGTGATAGTTTTGTCCGCCTTTTCTCTGATCTCTTCACATCTCCTTCAAATATTTTATCCATTGACATCTCCAATCATCACTGTTAAGAAACCAGAAAAGAAAGAAAGTCACAAACCTCCCATGGAATTTATCTGTTGAATTTTCACTTGAATATTTGAATGCGTATAAAATAAAAACAGGATCTCGTCTGAACTTCCACAATGTCACAATCAGTTAGTTTCCACTTCTTACGATTTTTTTCTTCACAGTCTTTGTCAGATCTTTCTTTCTCTTCTCACTGCCTCTAATCTAATCCTGAATCTATTCCTATAATTTTTGAGTCCTTGCAATAGCATTCCAGAAGAAAAGTCTGGTCCCTGCATGCTTTCATTTCTATGATTATGATTATCTAATTAATATTTCTAAAATATAAATTGTATCACATTATGTCATTGTTCAGAACCATCAGTAGCTTTCCTTAGCTCAGTGTGAGCTCCATGAAGATAGGGATTTTATTCATCTTACGTATTATTATGACCTCAGTTATAGGTGCTTGTCTGGTAAATAAGAGATTTTCAGTAATTTGTTGAATGAATAATAAAAAAGCCACTCTAAATGTAGCCTGAATTCAGTATTTTTCACAATTTGACACCAATCTACTTTTTTAAACTTTTCTTTACTCTTTTCTGTGAATCCCAAGTTCCAGATAGGTTAAACTGCTTCTTATTTCTGCCTTCTAAATCTTGTTCTACTTAAAATTCTAAAGTCTGATCTCCTTCCGTAATCCCATCTGAAAACTGCAGCATATATATGTTTTCCATTTATTGAAGACTTTCACTCTTTCACCCTGCCAGGCACTTTGCTATGTGTTTTCCGTAGGTTACCGTTCACCTTTCACAACCACTCTGTGAGGCAGGTTATCATTTTCTCCTATTTTACAACTAAACAGTGGTTTCGAGAAGTGAAGTCACATAGCAGTTAAACGGCAGAGCTGAGATTTGAGGCTTGAGTGGTCCAACCCCAGAGCCTAGCCTCCCCATTCCCAGGGCTTTCATAGTCCCGACATTCTCCTCCGAACTCTTGGCATGTGTGGTCTGTATTGCTTATTTGGCATCATTCCTATTTCCTTGTGGGATTGTTTAATGTGTCATACGCATTAACTTCATCTCCAAAGTGCAGAGACTTTGCCTCTCACCCTCGCCATTCATAGAGCCGAATAGGGATGTGAGCAATAATTACTGAAGTGTCATTATCACCTCATGGGAATTTCTTTTGGATCAAAACACACATGTTGGGCCTGGTGAACGGACAACTGAATAGGCATTACCTGTTCAGAGCTTTATACTAACATGAGCATTAAATCCACTTAGGAAAAAAAATATTTTCAGAACTGCAGTAGGTATAAAATAAGAACACCTATTTATGTAAATAATAAAAATAAATGTCAGGCATGCCCTGTTCCTACTCATTTAAGTCATTTTAATGATACATGAAATATAAAAGGAGATTTTGTTAAAGGTCTCTAAGGAGAAAAGGGTAACACCACTTTATAAAGAAACACGATCACGCTGGGGCAAACTTGAAAGGAGGTGGCATTTATACAAAATGCAATTTACTTTGACAGTAATTTTCTGAATTTCCCTGGTTATTATTGAAGATACATGTGTGTTTGAGAAAGAACACTCCCTCCTCCCTCTCGAGCCAGCTGCTCTGTTTGATCCTGCAGTGAAGTCACCATCCTGCGTTAATGGCTTCACAGTTTGTTCCCAGAGGAAAAAAAAATTATTGTGATGTCACAAATTAGTCATTTTGACTTCACCGCAGGGTCAGGTAGAGGGAGAAAATAGGTTGTAAAGGATAAAATCTTTCAGGCAGAAACTTTTTTTTTCCCTCCTTGTAACAAGAAATAGGTGGTGTTAGGACGAGCACTTAAAATCAAGTAGAGGAAAGGGTACATGACTGTAACGGTTCACAGGTATCACGTTAGAAATGAGCCGCCTGAAATTCTCTTCCTCTTAATGATGCCAGGATAACGTTCTCCCTCTACACCCAGGCCGCCCCTTCCCTTCACTTTTCTCTATCCACCATCAAGTTTCCGGTTTCAAAGTGGAGAATTTCCTTTCCTGGAATTGCAGTAGGAATCACAACAGTATACTCTCTCTTTGTATCACTACCAAAGAGCTACATTATCCCAGCACTTTCAAATTAATGCACGTGAACTTCAGTTTAAGATAGCAGGGTTGTGACAATTTTATTCTTTTTTCTCTTTCAAATCCATCAAAATGACTAGAAATTTTTTAAAAAGAGAAAAAGAACTTTTAGGTAAAATGAAACAAAGAAAGGGCTAAAATTTCAAACTACAATCTATTCACACACCCACCAAATGATAGAAAGTCTGGGCCTAAACAGGGCAGGATGCTGAGAGCCAACATGTGCCTTCTTGAACATTGATGAATATCGATTTTTTTTTTTCCCCAAAAGTAAATGTTGCAATCCAGAAAGGCATAGCCGATGATTCTCTGATTCAAGATAACAAGATCCAGGGGGTACAGTGGCTGCAGAAGAGCACTGAACCTCCCTGTGGAATGTGTTTAGTAGCACAGAATGGCAGGGGAGGTGGCACTGAAGGGGAAACTAAACTGACGCTCACCATTACTATTGACCGCAGCCCAGTGCTCTTCCCAAGCGGAGTGCCGGAGGTGAAGCCGGGAGAGGAGGCAGCCGCACAGGGACGTGGCGTGAAAGGGTTTTCTGTGAGTCACAGTGACTACTTGGGCACAGAGGGGAGTCATGCACTTGGGACAAAGGAAATAACTGATTTGGTGTCAGAGTCTTTGAGACCACAAATTTCCGTCTAGCCTTTGAACTCACCTATCATATTGCTCATTCTCCCCAGTCCTCCTGTACATTATTTTTTAGCAGGTAGACTTGAGTAAAACTTACAAACCAACAAATAAACCATGAGAAGGAGGGGGAAATGGACTTAAGCAAATGGGTAGCAAAGTAAACATGTATCATAAGAATTCTTACCTAAAAACAGACAAGAAGAATTTAAATAAATAACTTCTATTCTCAAAGAGGTAAATAAAATGTATTATTACATTATATAATAATATAATATTACATATAGTTTATATGAATTATATAATATTTATGTATATATTTATTTTATACATATATGTTATATGTATTATATATTATATATGGGCACAAATAAGAGAATCTATATAATAGAAGAAAGTTAAGCAAGCTGTTAGTCCTCAGAAAAGAAATGCAAGGAACAGATAAAACACGATAGATGTGAAGCTATATTATAAGGCAATATAAAATATAATAAAGTGACTTAAGGCACAAAGATATAATGGGTATAACGGGGGAAAACACAGAATTAAATGGAAAATAACAAAATTACAAAAATTAGTGATAAATAAGATAATAGAGAATGCAGAAGATATCTAACTCACGCATGTTTAGTGTTCCTGAGGAAGAGACCATGACACAAAAAGCTTTCAAATGTATATTAAGAAAAAAATCCCTGAAAATAGAGAGGCTTTTATTTACAGCACAAAAAGGTATTTTGTGTCTTTGGAAAAGATGGTACAGAATTATTGATGCCAAGCTTGATGAAGTTACTGAATTTCAATATCAAAGAAATAATCATATAAACAACTTGGAAGGAAATAAATTAAAAATCAGACTGTTCTCAAACTTTTAGAAGAGAACACAAGACCAGAAGACAATATATATGCTGTTAAAAGTTTTGAGAAAAAGATGTTGTGGCGCAAGATATTATACCCAGTAGAATTGTCCTTTCAGTGTAAAAGGCAACAGACAGGCTACTACTGTATGCATGGCAGAACTTAGGGAATGGAGAAATTTTTTTGAAAAACTACTGGCTGGATCTTGCCAGACAGATGAATCAAGATGAACTTGAAGAACAGAGAAACATGTCAAAAAAAAAAAAAAAGTAAGCTCTGAATCAGCTAAGATATAATCATGACTAAAGAGTGATACTCATAGCTGAAGGGCAGAATTTAAATGCTATCAAGTAGACAATGGAGAAAAATAAACAAAAAACATGAAAGGTATAGGAAAGGGGTTGGGAAATGTCTGAAACCAACTTATTCATCGATTATGAAGGAAAGTCAATATATTGGTGTAAATTTGAAATTTGTAATTAAAAAATATGAGATTATAACCTTTTAAACTTTTTTTTCCCATTTTTGTTAAAATAAGCAAGTTAGGAACTAATACTTCTTTCTTGAAGAAACATGTAAATTTTAGCATTTTATTCTTGTTTCTTTTTCTTTTCTTAAATTCAAATAAAATTTTATATTTGTATTAAAACAGCTTGTATGATGTGATTCCATCCCTCCAAAAATTATTACTTAAAGCACTTAAGTCTATCTATACCTGGATGCCTAGGAATCTGATCATACAGGTCTCCTTGGATAACAAGTTCTCCAGCATCCAGCTCTCATTCCATATATTCTTCTTCATTATCTTCCATCTATGTAAGAACAGAAAGAGACGCCTGAAATTGATTTTACCTAAAGTTAATGGTGATCATTTGTGCTTCAGAAGTCTCCCTCCTTTTTAAAACTCATCCTCCCTTGGTTTCAGCCTCATTGTTCTGTTCCTCCTTGGGCTGCTTTTCTATGTCTTCATTTCTAGACTCCAGATTCACCTGTAGCTGCTTTTCCTAAATGGAGAATTTCACTAAGACTCAGCCTGGGTTCTTGGCTTTTCTTTTCTTTTTAAATTTTTAAACACTTTTCTTGTGCTATGGTTCCTGTACAGTAAACTACACATATTTCAAATGTACACTTTGATGAATTTTGATAGATTTATACACCCATGAAACCACTACCACCATCAAGATAGCTAACACTTCCATCACTCCCCAAGAGGTGCAGTTTTTGAATTCCCAATTTATCCCTTCCCATACCCTTTACCCCCTGGTAACCATAAGTTTGTTCTCTATGTCTATGAGATTGCTTCTATTTTGTGGATAAGTTTGTGTCCTTTTTTTAAGATTCCACATATAAGTGATATCATACTGTATTTTTCTTTCTCCTTCTGGCTTATTCACTTAGAATTATGATCTCCAGGTCCATCCATGTTGCTGCAAATTGCATTATTTTATTCTTTTTTATGGTTGAGTATTATTCCAGTGTATATATATCTTCTTTATCCAGTCATCTGCTGGTGGACATTTCGGTTGTTTCCTTGTCTTGGCTATTGTATATAGTGCTGCTATGAACATTGGGGTGCATGTGTCTTTTTGAATTATATTTTTCTCTGGATATATGCCCAGAAGTGGGATTGTTGGATCATATGGTAAGTCTATTTTAGTTTTTTAAGGAACCTACATACTGTCCTCAATAGTGACTGCACCAATTTATATTGCCACCAGCAGTGTAGGAGGGTTCCTTTTTCTCCACACTCTCTCCAGCATTTATCGTTTGAAGACTTTTTAATGATGGCCATTCAGACTGGTGTGAGGTGATACCTCATTATAGTTTTGATCTGCATTTCTCTAACAATTAGTGATGTTGAGCATCTTTTCATGTGCTTGCTGGCCATCTGTCTTATTTAGAGAGATGTCTCTTTAAGTCTTCTGCCCATTTTTTGATTGGGTTGCTTGTTTTTTTTATATTAAGGTGTATGAGCTGTTTGTATATTTTGGATATTAGTCCCTTGTTGGTAACATCATTTGCAAATATTTTCTCCCATTCTGTAGGTCATCTTTTCGTTTTGTTGGTGGTATCCTTCTTGGCTTTTCCCTCTGCTTTTCTCTTCTCACTGAAGCCTTTCCAGAGCAATGACTCTCATCCTGGAGATGAAGACCTAATCCATTTCTCCAGCCCCGTCCTCTCTCCTGAGCCCTAGTTTTCCTCTGCAGATGCTTGAAACTTGTCCTTTTAAGTTTCTGCCATCCTCCCAAATTCAAGTTAATTAAAACTGACTTATTGTTTCCTTAAAAACAAACAACACACACATCAAACTAACAAGAACAAGAGCATCAAAACCTTATTCTTCCTTTCAAAAAGTTGTTTTTATTAAAGTCTTAACTGCCAAATGTTTCAAATGGAGCTGCCTGTATTAACATTCTGGTTTCTCACCTCCCACTCACTTCTTGTCCAACAATAGTTTGGCTTTTATTCCTTCTCCTCTTCCTAAACTACTCTCATCAAGGCCACCAATGCCTTTCACATAATTAAATCCCAAAGATGTTTTTTAGGCTTCAGCTTGTTTGTCCAGTAAGCAACTTTCAATAATGTTAACCACTTCCAGGAAGAGACAATCCCTTTCTCAGTTCTCTCAGACCACATCTTCATCTTTTTTTCTAACAGTCAACTTCTTAGTCTCCTGGGCCAGCACATCCTCCTCTACTCCACTTATGAACATTGCAGATTTCCAGGCTTGCTCTAAGCCTTGTAAGCCTCTTACTGTAAATATCCTTTCTAATGATTTTCATCCATATTTATGACTCATCTGTTTGCTAGGAACTTCTGGATTTAGATCTGCAGCCTAGACTGTACCTCTGAATGTCAGACCCACATTTTCTACCCTCTGATTCAACATTTCTAATTGGATGTCTCAAAGGAGCATCAAACTTAACTTGTCCAGATAGGAACTTATAATTTCCTCTTCCAAACCTGGGCTCACACTGTTCAATTTCTTAGGAATACTCTTTCCATCATTTGCCTAGTTAACATCACTTCCTCAGAGAAATCTCCTTGGACTATCCCAGCTCACCCAGGGATCCTTGTGATCCATACTCATAGCTTTCTCCATTTCCCTTTATAAGCCCCGTCAGAGTTCACAATTATATGTTTGTTATTTGATTATGATTAATATATTTGTTACTTGATTAATGTCAATCTTCATCTCAAAAGTGTGGATGTATATGTATATGTAAGATTATGTGTATAATATATACATATATAATATGTATATATGTCCATATATTTAGAATGTTTATTTATACAAACATATAACTACTAGATTTATTTATTGGTTATTTCATATCTATCTATCTTTGTCTGAAGATTGCAAGCTCCATTGAACTCTCATGGACTTTCACAGTGTATGACAACTAGTGTACCCTCAATAAATATTTGTTAAAAGAATCCACTTATTAAAATAAATAAGTGGTAGAGCATTTTCTCTGGCATCTAACCTTTAAGTCATGACATCTCTGTTTTTTCCTTCAACCTCACACTATATATCCAGCCATTATAAAGTGCCTTTGAAATAAAACATCTCTCCTGGTCCTTTTCTTCCTATTTATGTTGCTACCATACTGGTCTAGGTCCTAATCACTTTGTGTTTAATCTACTGCAAGCCAAACTTTGGACCCTGTTCCTCTAATCCATTCTTTATAATACTATGAGATTTAACATCTAAGAATCATGCTTTGTGCCTGGTATTCTCTCATTCAAAAATTTTTCAATATTTCTAGTTAATTACCAAATAAATGTCCACATTTCTTAGCTTGGATATAGCTCAATGCTCCCTGGGACATGTAGGCTCTATCCTCATTGTCCTTTTAGAGTAGTTTGTACAGTGTAGTACCTTTGATGCCACTGTTCCTCTTCCTGGAATCCAGTGTCCCCTCTCTCCCACCACAACCGCAGTACATATGCACACACTACTCCATACTTAATGAAATTCTACTCAGACATCAAAGCCAGCCTTCTGTGAAATTTTCCTCAGTTACTCAGCTAAAAATATTCTCTCCCTCCTGTGACACTTAGTGTCTGTACCACACAATACAAGATATTACATTATGATTTTTCAAAAGCTTGTGTGTATGTGTGTGTCTTGTAGCCTGCCAATTAGATTTTAAGTTACCTCGGGGTAGAAAATGTCATCTACTTTATTTCCTAGTGCCCAGAATCATAGTAGGTGACAACACACTTTGTGTTGATTTTAGCAGTAGAATAATGACAGGGGACAGAGGCAAATGAAAGGTCATTATTATGATGCTGCACTTTAAAATTTATCATTATTAGTACTAGTAATAAAAATATTTGTAGCAAATGTATATTTCTTTATACTATTCCAAAGACTTTCTAATTAGTCATTTCATTAGAGTTCCATGGGGGACTAATTAAGACTAATAAGAGAATTGAAACATCCTTCTCTTCCAATTCATGGAAATTAATTAAAAACCCGTATCTTATGATACCTAAGTCAGAAATAATAGTGTTGCTTATTTTTATTGTTTAATATTGAGAGAGTTATAAGAGGAGCTTCTAAATAAGTTTGGGGAACTGATGAACATGTAGAGATGGACACAGTTTACACTGGTGTTCATGCTGTTTGTAAGATTCGAAACTCACCCTTAATCTTTAAATATCCTTCAAATCTGAATGTTCTAGGAGGAAAAGAGATTGTAGGTAAAGTACATAAATCAGATTCTAAGTTTCAAAATAGGGAGAATAGGAGAGACAGAGAGACAGCCGAGAGAGAACAGGAGAGAGAGAGATAAATACAGATTTCCCCTGAGTTTTAGCAAACTCTTTGGACCAGTGTCATAAAATTAAATAGCTCTAATAAAAATGTTTTAAGACTACATGAAAATGAGTCCCTTTGCTCAAATCAAACCAGTTCAAGAAAATTTACCCCCTTTAAAGTTGACCTCATTAATTTCATGATCTTTGGATGGCATATAGCACCCCAACTGTGCGGATTAGTTTGTGTCTTTGAAACCTACTGGCATCATATATCTCTGAATATTAAAAAAAAAAAAATACAGCATAGAACTCTGAATTTGTGTAATTAAAATTCAGCCAGAGAGAGATGGAGAAGATGGCGGAGTAGAAGGACGCTCGCAGGTCACCCTCTCCCACAAATACACCAAGACCCACATCTACAGACCCACTCAGCCAACCAGAGCACCTGCGGAACTCCGACAGGACATCGCCCTCTTCAAAAGATAAAGACGCCAAAAATCTGGTAGGAGAAAAGGAAAAAAGAAAGAACAAAAGGCAACGCAGCACGGGACGGGTCCCGCGGGGAGGGAGCGGCAAAGGAGGACTGGCGCTCGCTCGCTGGGTCTCCCCTCTCCAACTGAGAGGCCAGCGGGACAGAGGGGGAGCCTCCGAGGCTCGGATCTGTACAGAGCAGCCCCTGACTAACAGAACTAAGTTAAACGGGCACAGAGCATCCCCCCGACACCCAGCCTGAGATGCAGGCCGGCAACCGCAGGCAGGGCCAGGCTACACAAGCCGGGCGGAGGATGGAAGTGGCTGCACGGAGACAGCCCCGGGGAAACGCAAGGGGCTGCCTGCCGTGGCTGTGGGTGCACAGGGCAGAACAACCTGGGCCCTCCATAAAACAGCAAGGTTGATGTGCTCTCGGGGGAAGGGTGCACACCCCCATCTCTGAAAACCCGCGGAAAGTTTTCGGGGGAAGAGAGGCGGGGCTCAGGCACAGCCGCCATATCCTCCGCGCTGAGCACCCAGGCGGGGGCGGGGGCGAAACCTGCATCAGCACCGAAGGGCTTAGCAGCCTCAAAGGCCAGACTGAGACTGGCCTGCAGCCCGGGGCAGATAGGATCCTTCCATCCTGGTCCCTCAGAGAATTTGCTCCACAAAGACAAACAAGGAGCTGGGTTTTGGCTCGGAGCAGGGACAGGGCTGTCCCTCGGTCTTCCCCGAGCCCACCCGCGGAGCGCCGACCAGGGCGGAGCGCGCAGCCGCACAGAGCAGCGGAGCTACCGTCGGCGGCGCAGGTAGAGCGAGAGCGGCCCCCCGCCTTTCGGGCAGGAACACAGCCCCTGACGGAGGTGCTGGGAGGGGGCACGACCCGCCCTCCTACCCGGCCAGTCTGCAACAGCTGACTATGGCATCCAGAGGGGCAGCGACCCGCCCGCCCACAGCAGAGAGCTGCACCTGACCCAGTGTTAGGAGGAGGCGCGATCTGCTTGCCGACAGGTGCTGGGAGCAGCACAGAAGAGGGCGCCAACGGAGGGCCTCTGAAAACAGCAAGCTGAGCTTCCAAAACAGGACGAAGACAGAAAGACTTCACATTAAAAGCACACAGACTCCAGGAGAACACCGACAAACACACCCCCCCTTTTTTTTTTTTAAATCTGTTTTTACCTGTTCTATTTTCCATTACTCTCTTAATCTTTACTTCTTAATTCATTTCTATTTCTCTTGGGTTTTGATATCCTGCTATTGATTAGACACAGGTTTCAAATACATCTATTCATCCCCCCCCCTTTTTTTGTAAAGGTTTCAAAAGGACGTCTTAACCCGATTAATACTCTGCTTCAACTCACTCTTCTATTATTCATTATACACTGTTTTCAAACCCTCTTTCTCCCTTCTTTTAAAATTCTTTCTCTCTCTCTATTTTTTTTTCTTTTTTTCCTAAGTTCTATTCCTAAATAGGCATTAGATAGATAAAATCCTTAAGGACCAAAATAAACAACTGATACTCCATAAACCACAGTGCCAAAGAGGTATGAGCAAGATGAAGAAGCAGAAAAACCTTTCCCAAATAAAAGAACAAGAGAAATCCCCTGAAAGAAAGATCAACGGAATAGACATCGATAGCCTACTAGATCAAGATTTCAAAAAAGGAGTGATCGAATTGCTGAAGGAATTAAAAGAGATAGTGTTTAGAGATATAAAATATGTCAAAAATGAAATTGAAGCTATAAAGAAGAGCCAAGTAGAATGGGTAAACTCATTGACAGAGATGAGGAATGATCTAATAGCTGTGCAAAGCCAACTAGATAATGCAGAGGAACGAATTAGTGATCTAGAAGACAGGGCAATAGAAAGCACCCATTCAGAAGAACTACAAGAGAAGCAAATAAAAAATAATGAAAATAGCGTAAGGGACCTATGGGATAATATAAAGCGTCCCAATCTTCGCATAATAGGGGTCCCAGAAGGAGAAGAAAGATCAAAGGGGATTGAAAAGGTTTTTGAAGAAATCATGACTGAAAACTTCCCAAACTTAAAGAAGGAATCAGATACCCAAGTACAGGAAGCTCAGAGGGTCCCAAACAGGAAGAACCCAAATAGACCCACACCAAGACATATCATAATCAAGATGGCCAGAGTCAAGGATAAAGAAATGATTCTAAAGGCAGCAAGAGAAAAGCAAAGAGTAAGTTACAAGGGAACCCCCATAAGGCTCTCAGCTGATTTCTCTACACAAACACTACAGGCCAAAAGGGAGTGGCAAGATATATTCAAAGCCCTGAATGAAAAAAAAGATGCAGCCTAGGATCCTTTATCCAGCAAGGCTATCCTTGACGATAGAAGGAGAAATAAAGAGTTTCACAGACAAAAAAAAGCTGCAGGAGTTTAACAACACTAAACCCATGCTAAAAGAAATATTGAAAGGGCTATTCTAAATAGAAAAGCAGCAGGATGCTACAGAAATGAGAAACACACAACTGGAAAGGTGATAACTCATGAATTACAAATAAAGTAAACATGAAATTATAAAAGAAGACATACAAATCACTGAGAGTGGGAGAGGGAAGCAGGGAAATATAGAATATTTTTTTCTTTCTTTTTTAAATTTTTTTAACAGTAGGATGGGTTTGAGATCATGTTACTATCAGTTTAATAAAAACAGTTATAGTAATGGGTTGATAGATTTACAAAAAAGGGTAACCACAAGCCAAAAATTTACAAAGGAGTCACAAAAATTAAATAAAATCCATGATAATACAAAGGAAAATTACCAAACCACAAAAGGAAGAAGAAAGGAACAAAGAGGATATACCAATTCAACTGCAAAGATAAGTTCAAAATGGCAATAAACACGCATCTATCATTAATTACTATAAATGTTAATGGACTAAATGCTCCAGTCAAAAGACACAGAGTGGCAGACTGGATAATAAAGCAAGAACCTTCAATATGCTGCATACAAGAGACCCACTTTAGGAAGAAGGACACATATAGATTGAGAGTGAAAGGATGGAAAAGGATATTCCATGCAAATGGAAAAGCCAAAAAAGCAGGTGTTGCAGTACTGATTTCAGACAAAATAGACTTTAAAACAAAGGCCATAAAGAAAGATAAAGAAGGACATTTTATAATGATTAAAGGAGTGATACAAGATGAGGATATTACACTCGTCAATATATATGCACCCAATATAGGAGCACCTAAGTACATACAAGAATTACTAACAGAGATAAAGGGGGATATTGATGGGAATACAATCATAGTTGGAGATTTTAACACTGCATTAACATCACTAGACAGATCTTCCAGACAGAAAATAAACAAGGCAACAGAGAAATTAAATACTACAATAGAAAAACTAGATTTGGTGGATATTTTCAGAGCATTACACCCCCCAAAAATAGGATATACATTCTTTTCAAGTGCACATGGAACATTTTCCAGGATCGATCATGTACTTGGGCACAAAAGAAACCTCAACAATTTTAAGAAGATAGAAATTATCTCAAGCATCTTTACTGACCACAATACCATGAAACTGGAAATCAACAACAGAGAAACAAAGGAGAAAAAAAGGAAAGCATGGAGATTAAACAATATGTTATTGAAAAAACAATGGATCAATGAGGAAATCAAAGCTGAAATTAAAAAATACCTTGAGACAAATGATAATGAAAGCACAACCACTCAAAACCTATGGGACACGGCAAAGGCAGTGCTAAGAGGGAAGTTTATAGCGATACAGGCCTTCCTCAAAAAAGAAGAACAATCTCAAATAAACAATTTAACCCACCACCTGAAAAAATTAGAAAAAGAAGAACAAAAAGCCCCAAAAAGCAGTAGAAGGAAGGAAATAATAAACATCAGAGAGGAATTACATACAATAGAGATTAACAAGACCATAGAAAAAATCAACCAAACCAAAAGCTGGTTTTTTGAAAAAGTAAATAAAATCGACAAACCTCTGGCCAAACTCACAAAGAAGAAAAAAGAGAGAGCACAAATTAGCAAAATAAGAAAGGAAAATGGAGAAATTACAACAAACAAAATAGAAATACAGAATATCATACGAGAATATTATGAAAAACTATATGGAACCAAACTGGATAACCTAGAGGAGATGGACAAGTTTCTGGAAACATACTGTCCACCAAAACTGAATCAAGAAGAATCTGAACACTTGAACAATCCGATCACTAGAAAGGAAATAGAAATAGCAATTAAAAACCTCCCTACAAATAAAAGTCCAGGACCAGACGGCTTCACCGGGGAATTCTACCAAACATACAAAGAAGAACTCATACCAGTCCTTCTCAAACTCTTCCAGACGATTGAAAAGGAGAGAATACTCCCAAACTCATTCTATGAAGCCACCATCACCCTGATACCAAAACCAGGCAAAGACACTACAAAAAAAGAGAATTATAGGCCAATATCACTGATGAACATAGACGCCAAAATCCTCACCAAAATTTTAGCAAATAGAATCCAACAACACATAAAAAAGATTATACATCATGAGCAAGTGGGGTTCATCCCAGGGACACAAGGCTGGTTCAACATACACAAATCAATCAGTGTAATACATCACATCAACAAGAGAAAGGACAAAAACCACATGATCATCTCAATCGATGCAGAAAAAGCATTTGATAAAATTCAACACCCATTTATGATAAAAACTCTCACCAAAGTGGGTATAGAGGGAACATATCTCAACATAATAAAAACTGTATATGACAAACCTACAGCCAGCATAGTACTCAACAGTGAAAAACTCAAAAGCTTCCCACTAAAATCTGGGACAAGACAAGGATGCCCACTATCACCACTCCTATTCAACATAGTCCTGGAAGTCCTAGCCACAGCAGTCAGGCAAGAGAAAGAAATAAAAGGGATCCAAATTGGAAAAGAAGAGGTAAAAGTGTCATTATATGCTGATGACATGTTACTATATATAGAAAACCCTAAAAGGTCCACACAAAAGCTACTAGAGCTGATTGAAGAATTCAGCAAGGTAGCAGGTTACAAAATTAACGTTCAAAAATCAGTTGCATTTCTTTACACTAACGATAAATCAACAGAAGAAGAAAGTAAAGAAACAATCCCCTTTAAAATAGCACCCAAAGTAATAAAATATCTGGGAATAAATCTAACCAAGGAGGTGAAAGAATTATACACAGAAAACTATAAACCATTGATGAAGGAAATTAAAGAAGACTTTAAAAAATGGAAAGATATTCCATGCTCTTGGATTGGAAGAATCAATATTGTTAAAATGGTCACACTGCCCAAGGCAATCTACAGATTTAATGCAATCCCTATCCAATTACCCAGGACATATTTCACAGAACTAGAAAAAAATCATAATAAAATTCATATGGAACCATCAAAGACCTAGAATTGCCAAAGCATTACTGAAGAGAAAGAAAGAGGCTGGAGGAATAACTCTCCCAGACTTCAGACAATACTATAGAGCTACAGTCATCAAGACAGCATGGTATTGGTACCAAAACAGACATATAGACCAATGGAACAGAATAGACAGCCCAGAAATGAACCCACAAACTTTTGGTCAACTCATCTTTGACAAAGGAGGCAAGAATATACATGGAATAAAGACAGTCTCTTCAGCAAATGGTGTTGGGAAAACTGGACAGCAGCATGTAAAACAATGAAGTTAGAACACTCCCTTACACCATATACAAAAATCAACTCAAAATGGATTAAAGACTTAAACATAAGACAAGATACAATAAACCTCCTAGAGGAAAACATAGGCAAAACATTATCTGACATACATTTCAAAAATTTTCTCCTAGAAGAAATAAAAGCAAGAATAAACAAATGGGACCTAATGAAACTTACAAGCTTCTGCACAGCAAAGGAAACCAGAAATAAAACAAGAAGAAAACCTACGGAATGGGAGAAAATTTTTGCAAGTGAAACCGACAAAGGCTTGATCTCCAGAATATATAAGCAGCTCATACGACTCAATAAGAAAAATATAAACAACCCAATCCAAAAATGGGCAGAAGACCTAAACAAGCAATTCTCCAAGGAAGACATACAAATGATCAAAAAGCACATGAAAAAATGCTCAATATCACTAATGATCAGAGAAATGCAAATCAAAACTACAATGAGGTATCACCCCACACCAGTCAGAATGGCTGTCATTCAAAAATCCACAAGTGACAAATGCTGGAGAGGCTGTGGAGAAAGGGGAACCCTCCTACACTGCTGGTGGGAATGCAGTTTGGTGCAGCCACTATGGAAAACAGTGTGGAGATTCCTCAAAAGACTAGGAATAGACTTACCATATGACCCAGGAATCCCACTCCTGGGCTTGTATCCAGAAGGAAATCTACTTCAGGATGACACCTGCACCCCAATGTTCATAGCAGCACTATTTACAATAGCCAAAACATGGAAACAGCCTAAATGTCCATCAACAGGTGACTGGATAAAGAAGAGGTGGTATATTTATACAATGGAATACTACTCAGCTATAAAAACCAACAACATAATGCCATTTGCAGCAACATGGATGCTCCTGGAGAATGTCATTCTAAGTGAAGTAAGCCAGAAAGAGAAAGAAAAATACCATGTGAGATCACTCATATGTGGAATCTAAAAAAAAAAAAACAAAAACAAACAAACAAACAAAAACAAAGCGTAAATAAAGGACAGAAATAGACTCACAGACAGAGAATACAGACTTGTGGTTACCAGGGGGGTGGAGGGTGGGAAGGGATAGACTGGGATTTCAAAATTGTAGAATAGACTACACTGTATAGCACAGGGAAATATACACAAAATGTTATGATAACTCACAGAGAAAAAAAGTGACAATGAGTGTGTATTTGTCCATGAATAACTGAGAAATTGTGCTGAACACTGGAATTTGACACAACATTGTAAAATGATTATAAATCAATAAAAAATGTTAAAAAAAATAAAATAAAATTCAGCCACTTGTTCAAACAACTCTTGCATGTCAGCTATAAATAATCATTTGAGGAAAAACTTTAAAAATGAAATAGGTATAATATAGGGCAGTAATTAAGCATTTCTTTGATAGAGATGTTGTTCCTAAAGGTGGGAAGTGAGAAATGTTCCCTGTAAGTCGCTGGGCATGGATGTCCCTTGACATCGACAATCCACAGAGTAACAAACATCCCCAAAACCAGGATCAGTCAATATCAATTAATCCTCCTATATTTCCCATAAGCAAAAATTGGCAATTTCTGCTGTGTTATTTTGATAGAGCAGTAATAGGTGGATATTTGCTGCCACCCATTGAGTTGCCGCAGCTTGGTTAATGCTACATCCTGTATCCCTTATTGATAAGATGAGAGTTCATTCCAGATCTATAGACATTTCCTATATATATAAACTCATATTCATTTTCACAATTATTGTACAATAGGCAACTTACTTTACTAGACAGTAGTTACAAGTGCCATATAGTTCTAATTGAACCGTTTTGCAGGCGGTTTTAAAACATGCTCATCAGGAAGACTGATATAACAAAAGGCAGATTTATAATCTCTGGTACCAGACTACTTGGGGCACATCAAATTGTAAGACAGATTTTCCTTTTCATTTCTGGAATGGGTTTGGATATTTTTTGCCCACCATATGTTGGATGTAAACTAGATACCAGCAAGAAACGTAAACATCCCTCATGATTAGAGGTTTAAAAATTTTTGGTAGCCCTCTGATTTATTTTGCTGGAAAAGTAATTCCACTCTACTGAGCAGTACACCCCTTATAACCATATGAAGTACAATTTGACTGCCTGGACTTATTCCCCTCTGATGATTCCTGTGCTCTGTGAATGATTACAGAAATGAGCAAATAGATTTGGTATGTATGGAATAATGATGTAAGGGCTCAACCACCAAGCTATGGCCTCAGATGTATATATCAAAGTCAGACAGTTTTCTGCCAACAACTGTATCGTTAGAGTCTTGCCTTCTCCTCTCAGGAATGCATCCTATGTAAAAATTTCCTGATTCATGTGGAAGGTCTAATTTTGAGGCTACAGGGTCTTTTTTTTTTTTTTTTTTTTTTTGAGATAGAGAAGCCATCAAATTGTGTTTACAGGTGTGTATGATGATAATTTAGTATTGTGACCCCATATAGAACAAATCCAACTTGTCTGCAGGTGTAGGAAGCTATTTAATTTATTTTATTTCTTAACTTCTAGGTAAACAGGTGACTGGAAGCACTTCTCATTAACTGAAAGAAAGAACTCCAGGCACAGGCTTGGCATCATGCTAAAATGTCCTTATATGTTGAGAGGCATTAAATACTTTTTCTCAAGCAAACTGAAAATTGCTTTTTTCCCTAATTCAGCAAAATGCCATAATTGCCCAATAGAAAGAAAACCATACATTATGCAATTTGCAGAATGTTAATTAAGCACTGAATGGGTTCAGATGGTTATATTTTTACTTAAGAAAAACCACTTATTTGTGATAAAGTTATGGTAGTGCAGAGATTGCAAATGGATGGCCGTTGTGTTAAGTCAGACTGATGGATCTTGTTTGTTGTGTCCCTGTGGTCTGGACCAGAGGATTCTCTATTATTTTTAAAATTCTTTAAGAGTCTTTCCTATTATAAGTCCAGATTTTCAGCTTCTCTTGAAAAAAAAAAAAATTGGCAATACTGAGCCCCCATTCCTGCGTTGAAACAGTAGGTTGGAGCCCCTGCTGTTCTGCCTCTCCAGACCCCTTCAGACCTCCCCTTTCCCTCACACTTTGTTAAGTCCAGGATTCTGCACGTGTTTACTTACCTGTCAGGCTCCTGCGGAAACATGTGTATGTGACCTTTATATTAAAGTTTTTCCTTTTTTGTAATTTTTCCCTCTACATTTGTTTGTTATCTATAATAGTGCTTCTAAAAGCCTTAAAATCAGGGCAAGTGATTTAGATGTTTTTTTCTCATCACTAATGAATAAAGAACATCTTGCATAAAGTACATTAAATGTTGAAGTCAGAAAGAGGCTTTTGTCAGGACACCATGCTGTAAAGTGGCGTCTTAAGTGGGCATAATGTCTCGCGTCAGCAAGGAAAGGAAGAGTTGAGTACAGGCAAACTTGCCCTTGAGAATCCCTTAGGGAGACGCCAGATTTGAAACTGATACACTCTCTCAATAAGTCCAGTACAGCCAAGTTTCCCCTCTAGCTTTGGAACAGATAGATTTTCTTCTCCTTTTTTGGTTGAGCACCAGATGAAGTAATAGTATTGAATTCAGGAATCATATTATATGCAATACATATCTTTTAAAACTAGAATACGCAGAACTGCAGCAAGATGATCACTAAGAGAGGTGCGTGGGAAGTGAACTCAACAGAGGCGAAGGCAGAATCCCATTTTCCCTCTCATGCTCACTCTGGGGCATACGGTCAGTGAGTGGAATGACAAGTGAACGGCTCATGCTATTTCATTCTATGTCGCTGTCTTTCATCCCTGTTATGAGTGCATGACCTTGAATTTGAGTACATTTGAGTTTGTGCATATGATAGAAATACACTGATTCAAACTATAGGATGACTCAGCACACAATTTGATCACTTACTAAATTTTTAAAACATAGGACAAGTGAAATGAATAATAGAGATTTGATTTCTGATGAGAATAGTTTATAGACAGAAAACGATTAAACAATTTCAGATATTTGGTGAGCCTCCTTAGTGTGTGAGGTACTTTGAGAAGAGCTGTTTGGGAT